>NC_092759.1:1559559-1742059 GCF_047496795.1 Chiloscyllium punctatum
GAAAGAGAGAGAGAGAGAAGGTGGGAATAAAAAGAGAGAGAGAGAAGGTGGGCATGGAAAGAGAGAGAGAGAGAAGGTGGGAATAAAAAGAGAGAGAGAGAAGGTGGGCATGGAAAGAGAGTGAGAAGATGGGCATAGAGAGAGAAGGTGGGCAGAGAGAGAGAGAAGGTGGGTGTATAAAGAGAGAAAGAGAGAAGGTGGGCATAAAAGAGAGAGAAAGAGAGAAGGTGGGCATAAAAGAGAGAGAGAAGGTGGGCATAAAAGAGAGAGAGAAGGTGGGCATAGAAAGAGAGAGAAGGTGGGCATAAAAGAGAGAGAGAAGGTGGGCATAGAAAGAGAGAGAAGGTGGGCATAGAGCGAGAGAAGGTGGGCATAGAAAGAGAGAGAAGGTGGGCATAGAGAGAGCGAGAGAAGGTGGGCATGGAAAGAGAGAGCAAAGGTCGGCAGAGAGAGAGAAGGTCTGTGTAGAAAGAGAGAGAAAGAGAGAAGGTGGGCATAGAAAGAGAGAGAGAGAGAGAGAGAAGGTGGGCATAGAAAGAGAGAGAGAGAGAAGGTGGGCATAGAAAGAGACAGAGAAGGTGGGCAGAGAGAGAGAGAGAAGGTGGGCATAGAAAGAGAGAAGGTGGGCAGAGAGAGAGAGAAGGTGGGCATGGAAAGAGAGAAGGTGGGCAGAGAGAGAGAGAAGGTGGGCATGGAAAGAGAGAAGGTGGGCATAAAAAGAGAGAGAGAGAAGGTGGGCATAAAAAGAGAGAGAGAGAAGGTGGGCATAAAAAGAGAGAGAGAGAAGGTGGACATAGAAAGAGAGAGAGAGAGAGAGAAGGTGGGCATAGAAAGAGAGAGAGAGAGAGAGAAGGTGGGGCATAGAAAGAGACAGAAGGTGGACATAGAAAGAGAGAAGGTGGGCAGAGAGAGAGAGAAGGTGGGCATGGAAAGAGAGAAGGTGGGCAGAGAGAGAGAGAAGGTGGGCATGGAAAGAGAGAAGGTGGGCAGAGAGAGAGAGAAGGTGGGTGTAGAAAGAGAGAGAAAGAGAGAAGGTGGGCATGAAAGAGAGAAGGTGGGCATGAAAGAGAGAAGGTGGGCATGAAAGACAGAAGGTGGGCAGAGAGAGAAGGTGGGCAGAGAGAGAGAGAGAGAGAGAATGTGTAGCATGTTCCTCCTTTTGAATTGCAAACCTACGAGCTTTTCGTGCTGCCTTAGAAGGCGTGAGATTCCAAGGTGGGTCTGTCACTGAGCCTAAGGCTCAGCCATCTGTTTGGCTGGAGCAGTCGCCCTGCAAACAGACATAGAGTCATAGAGATGTACAGCTCGTCCATGCCAATCAGATCTCCTAACATAAACTAGACCCATTTGCCAGCACTTGGCCCATATCCCTCCAAACCCTTCCTATTCATATACACACCCAGATGCCTTTTAAATGTTGCAATTGTACCAGCCTCCATCACTTCCTCTGGCAGCTCATTCCATACACGTACCACTCTCTGTGTGAAACAGTTGCCCTTTAGGTCCCTTTTATGTCTTTCCCACCCTAAACCTATGCCCTCTAGTTCTGGACTCCCCCACCCCAGGGAAACGACCTTGTCTATTTATCCTATTCATGCCCCCTCATGATTTTGTAAACCTCTATAAGGTCACCCCTCAGCCTCCGACGCTCCAGGGAAAACAGCCCCAGTCTGTTCAGCCTCTCCCTGTAGCTCAAATCCTCCAACCCTGGCAACATCCTTGTAAATCTTTTCTGAACCCTTTCAGGTTTCACAACATCTTTCCGATAGGAAGGAGACCAGAATTGCACGCAATATTCCAACAGTGGCCTAACCAATGTCCTGTACAGCCGCAACATGACCTCCCAACTCCTGTACTCAATACTCTGACCAATAAAGGAAAGCATACCAAATGCCGCCTTCACTATCCTCTCTACCTGCGATGTTGGAATTAAAAGTTTGATGTGTCTGCAACAAGACATAAGACTGCTTAGCTTTAGTTATCGGTTCTCCTCAGAATGAGCACATTCCTCATCACACTTGATTTACCCTGGAACCATCTTTGTGGGTTTGAGGGGTGACCTGCCTTTGGCTGAGGTTCTTCACTCTGAGTCTATTCTCTCTCTCTCTCTCTCTCTGGGCCCACAGCCAACGCTATCCTGGAGATGTCGAAGGAGAAGCCAGCAGAGCGTAATCTGGACCGCCATGCCCTTCAGTTCACGGCCTCTGTGCAGCGAGTAGAAATGGAACTTTCCAGCCAGATCCGCTACCTCACCCAGGTAAGGGCCAGAAGGTTCCCTGTCCAGGGCGAAACTCCCCCCCCCCCCCCGGATGGAGTGCCAGGCTTTTCGGCCATGGGCCTGCCACCCAACACTGCAACTCCCTCCCCCACACTCTGCCAACACCACCCTTCCCCCTCCCCTCCCGATAGTCTGTTGTCCCAACTCCACCAACAGACCTTGCCCCCATGCCATCCTCCTCGCCCACCCTATTTCCCAGTCCCAACCACCACCCCCTCCCAGTATTCCCACACACCCCCCACCCCCCCAACAAATCCCTCCCCTGCCCTGCTCTCCCAATCCAGTGCGACCCTCCATCACCACGAACTCTACCTGCCCCTAACCCCGTCCCAACTGTGTAACCCCCTCCAGTCCCTAACACCACCTCCCTCTCTCTGTAATACCTCCACACCTCTGTGTCTCTGTCACCCCATCCAGCCCCCACACCCCCTCCCTATCTCTGTCACCCCCTCCAGCCCCTACACCCCCTCCTTGTCTCTGTAACCCCCTCCAGCCCCTACACCCCCTCCCTGTCTCTGTAACCCCCTCCAGCCCCTACACCCCCTCCCTATTTCTGTAACCCCCTCCCTGTCTCTGTCACCCCCTCCAGCTTCTACAACCTCAAACTATCTCTGTAACCCCCTACACCTCATCCCTATTTCTGTAACCCCCCCAGCCTCTACACCCCCTCCCTGTCTCTGTAACCCCCTCCAGCTCCTACATCCCTCCCTGTCGCTGTCACCCCCTCCAGCCTCTACAACCCCTCCCTATCTCTGTCACCCCCTCCCTACCTCTGTAACCCCCTCCAGCCCCTACATCCCTCCCTATCTCTGTAACCCCCCCAGCCCCTACACCCCCTCCCTATCTCTGTAACCCCCTCCAGCCCCTACACCCCCTCCCTATCTCTGTAGCCCCCTCCAGCCCCTACACCCCCTCCCTATCTCTGTAACCCCCTCCAGCCCCTACACCCCCTCCCTATCTCTGTAACCCCCCCCAGCCCCTACACCCCCTCCCTATCTCTGTAACCCCCTCCAGCCCCTACACCCCCTCCCTATCTCTGTAACACCCCCAGCCCCTACATCCCTCCCTATCCATCTAATCTCTGTACTCCATTCTGTTGCACCACCCAGACAATTGATATCAGGAACAAACAGAGACCACTCTGTCCATTCAGCCCCTGCTGGTTGTCGGAAATCAGCCTTGGACTCTGTTTCGCCCTCTGATTCCTTTGCCCAGCTCCCCCCCCCCCTCCACCGTCACCTCGCAAACCCCCAGGCTCTGCGGTCATTTTACCGGGGGGGGGGGGCTCCCGCTGCCGTCACTGGGAGCGCTAGCTCCAATATCGAGAGCCGGACGTGTTCGGGAACGCCACCTCCGCTTTTCCTCCTTCCAGCTTCGCCGGGTTCCCGCCCTCCCGGGACCGGCCTGTTCCGTCCTGCGGCGTTGTCTCGAAACGCCTCCCCAGGTCGAGCAGCTCGATATTTACATAACCCGGCTTCGGTGAGAAGAACCTCAGAAGGGAGAGCGTTCCCGGCCAAGATGTGAGAATCTCCGTCTCTCGGGCGATTCTGCCCCGTGTAGTTTTTCTTGGGGATAAAAAAAACCTGGGCGGGTGTGCCCGTTTCTGAAACCTTTCTGCCTCCCCCAACCCCTCGACGTTCGTCCCAGCAACCCCTCCCACCGCATCCGTTTGGCGGAAAAAACCGTGAAAGGGGCGGCATCGGGTGGTGAGTGAGCAATGCAAGTCTTGCCTCCGCCTGTTTCGTTTGCTCTTGCTTTCTCTCTCTCTCTCTCTCTCTCTCTCGTTCTCTCTCTTTCTCCGATCCCCACCCACCAGGTCGCCACGGGGCAACCGCACGAGGGCTCTAGCTATTCCGCCAGGAAGGATGCGCAGATGGCGGTCAACCGGGTGGAGTACACGCACGTCAAAGTCCGAGACCTAGCCAGGTCCTGCGACCAGATGCTGGAGCAGCCGTGAACAGGACTGTGGGGCAGGGGGATGGTGGGAGGGAGTGGGGGGGGGTGCAAGGGGAGACGGTGGGGGGGGGTTGGGGGAGGGGGTGGTCAATGAGGTTTGTGAGGAACCTTTCTCTCTCTTCCCCCCCCCCCCTCATCTCCCCCCCCCCCCCCCCCCCCCATCGATCTCTACATCCTTTGCTCTCCACCCCACACCCCCCTCCCCTCCCCCAGCTTGTAGATTGTGGCAGCCTCCCCAAACCTTCACCCCCGCCCCTCCCCTGACTCCAGGTTTGGGGGGGTGTTGGGGGTGGGGAGGGGGGGGGATTGCTTGGGCGAGCGGCTCTTTCTTTCAGAAGGACCCTTCTGTCCTCAGCGTCATCTCAACCCTCTCCCCCCCAGCCCCACCCCCACCCCACCTTCCTCAGACCCTCACCCAAGAGGGTATTTACTCTCACCCCACCCCTGTCTCTCTCTGTCGCTCTCTCTCTCTCTCTCTCTCTCTCTTTCTCTCTCTCTCTCTCTCTTTCTCTATCTCTCACTCTGTGATTCTCTCTGTCTCTCTCTCTCTGTCTCTTTCTCTCTCTCTCTGTCTCTCTCTCTCCCCCATATCTCTTTCTGTGTACCCACCCATCTCTCTTTGTGTCACATCCACCCCCCACTCCATCTTTCTTTGTCACTCTCTCTTTACGTCTCTCTCTTTGTCTCTCGCTCTCTCTCTCTTCCTCCTCCCCCCACTCCATCTCTCTCTCTCTCTCTCTCTCTCTGTTTCTCTCTTTGCCCTTCCTTTATCTCTGGCTTTCTTTCTCTCTCCCTTCATTCCTCTCTCTTTCACTCTCTTCAACCCCTCCATCACCCCCAGCCCTAACTCTCTCAGCCCCACTCTGCCCCTAACACTCCCAGCAATGCCTGGCTCTTCCCTGTGACCCTCACTACCCCTTGGGGAGGTGGGGTGGGGTGGGGGGGGGGTGGTGTTGGGTGGTTGGTGATGCAATCAGACATCGGTAAATGTGGACTTAAGTCTTGGTTGATTTTCTGATCCATCGAACGCACTCTCTCTCTCTCTCTCTTGCGCTCTCTCTCTCTCTCTCTTGCGCTTTCGCGCTCTCTCTCTCTCCGTCCATCCATCCCTCCCCTCTCTCATGCTCTCTCCGTCCCTCCTTCTCTTACCCTCTTGCCCTCCATTCCTCTCTCGCCCTCCCTCTGTCCTCCATCTCTCACCCTCTCTCCGTCCCTCCCTTTCTTGCTGACCCTTCCTCTCTCTCACTCTCTCCGTCCCTCCCTCTCTCACCCTCTCTTCTCCTTCCCTCACTCCGTCCCTCCCTCTCTCACCCTCTCTCCTCCTTCCCTCTCTCCGTCCCTCTCTCTCTCACCCTCCCTCCCTCTCTCACCCTCTCTCCTCCTTCCCTCACTCCGTCCCTCCCTGCTCTCTCGTATATCACTTGCAGCGGTTAGTTAGCCTATGGATGTGGTACTCAGATGTTGCTGTATCCATGCTGTTATTTTGATGTTACAGTATTGTTTTGTACTCGGGTTTCTGTATCCGAAGACCAGGAGAGACCCCTCACCCCCTCTTCCAGAATAAACAGCCTGCAGCATGTCTCTCAGATCCTGTCCCCTTTGTATCCCTCCCCGATTCACTTCACAAAATCACCACAGGTTTCGTGTGTGTGCCTGCGTGTGTGCGTGAGTGTGTATGTGCAAGTGTGCACGTGCATGTGTGCCAGTGATGGGTGCACTGGTGGTCTTTCAGACAGTGCTGGCGTATGGGGTCATGGGGAAACGGGCATTGGTACCCGAGCTGGGACTGGCATGATGGGCTGAATGGCCTCCTGTGTCAAATGCTTCCTTGAAAGCGGCATCACTGGTAGACAGGGTGGTGAAGGAAGCGTTTAGCTTGTCTTTATTGTTGAGATCTTTGAGTATAGGAGTTGGGACGTCATGTTGGGGTTGTACAGGATAAGGGTGAGGCCTCTTCTGGAGCACTGTGCCCACTTCTGGTCACCCTGTTATAGGAAGGATAAACTGGAGAGGGTTGGGAAGAGACTTACCAGGGTGCCACCAGGGTTGGAGGCTTTGAGTTATTAGGAAAGGCTGAACAGGCTGGGGCTGTTTTCCCTGGAGCATCAGAAGCTGAAGGGAGACCTTATCAAGGTTTATAAAATCATGAGGGACATGGATAGGGTGAATAAGCAAGGTCTTTTTCCTGGGGTAAGAGAGTCCAAAACTAGGGGGGCATAGGGTTTAAGGTGAGAGGATAAGGATTTAAAAGGGACCTGAGGGGCAACTGTTTCACGCAGAGGGTGGTATGTGTGTGGAACGAGCTGCCAGGGGAAGTGCTGGTACGATTACAGCATTTGAAAGACTGTTGAGAGAGTGGTGCTGGAAAAACACAGCAGGTCAGGCGGCATTCCTAATTGCTCCTCTCTTGCTCCTCGCGTGCTGCCTGACCTTGCTGTGCTTTTCCAGCATCACACTCTTGACTCTGATCTCCAGCATCTGCAGTCCTCACTCTCTCCAACATTTAAAAGGCATCTGGTAGGGTATGTGAATTGGAAGGGTTTAGAGGGATATGGGCCAAGTGCTGGCAAATGGGACTAGATTAGGTTGGGAACGTGGTCAGCATGGACGGAGTCGGGCCGAAGGGTCTGTTTCTGTGCTGTCTGTCCAAGTGCCGCCTCCTATTTGAGGGCAGTGCAGCATTGAGGCCTTGCGTCACAGAGTGAAGACTCAGACACAGCGGAGTCACCAACGGGATATCTGGGGATGTTCGCCGAGGAATGAGGGATTGGATTCCTGTTCGCGGATCCTTAAAGGATCAGGCCCGGAGCGGGTTTCCCTCCCGCGGTGTTAACACCAGGCCTCAGATTGTCAGACGATGTGGTCCAGTCGGGCCCAATGTTGAGAGCAGGGGCTCTCTAACTCCCTCCTGAGGCTCAGTGGGTCAATACACTCAGCCACCGATGGACCCTCTGTCCTAACCCATCGTTAGTCCAAAACGGTTTGACCCCCCCCTAGGCAGACAAAGAGATGGCAGGACCGCTGAAGGGCTTGCGACAATATTGAGGGGGAAATCGGGGAATGGGAATTCCAAGATGCAGAGGGATCTGGGGGACTTGGAGCATTAAGTGGCAGAATGTTTATGATCCGATAATCAGGAAGGCTAATGGGAGTCTTACATGAGGGTTTGACCACAAAGACTACTTTGTTTCTACACAGTTAAAAACCACACAACACCAGGTTATAGTCCAACAGGTTTAACTGGAAGCACTAGCTTTCGGAGTGCATCATTATGGTGAAGGAGCAGCTAGTGCTTCCAATGGGCTGTAACCTGACATTGTATGGTTTTTAACTTTGTCCACCCCAGTCCAAACACCAGCACTTTCGCATTTTGTTTATACAAGGCGTTGGTGAGACCGCATCTCGAAGGTAGCGCAGTTTTTGGTCTCCTTGTAATGGATTGGAGGTGGTTCGGGGGAATGCTTTACCGAGTTGGTACCTGGAAACCAACAGGTTGTCCTCGGTTAGATGGATTGGAATTGGTTGCACTGGAGTTGAGCTGTGAGGATGGGGTGGGATTTAATCAAAGTGTATAAGGTCTTGAATGGACACGGCAAGGAGGATTTGAAAGCCAGATGTTGGCGGGAGGAACCTGGGGCCATTTGAAATGACGTGCCTCCCTTTTCAGACAGAGTTCAGGAGACGTTGACTTACTCTCAGGAGTTTGAGAGACTTTGGAAAGCCCTGCCTCAGAAAAGGCAGCGAGGGAATTGAGTATTTTCAAGGCATGGGTAGAAAGATTCTGATGGGCAGGGAAAGTTGCGCGTCGTCGGTGGGAATGCAGAATATGGAATGCAAAGCGATCACAATCTGGTCGAGGAACAGAGCAAGGGTGACTGACTGAATGGACTATTCCCACATGAAGTCCAAAAACTCGCCAATGATTTGTTTATGATGCAGGAGTAATTTATTAAGCTGGAATACTGCAATTATATCATCCACCATCGATACAGAAACCAATTGGAGTCCAACTTGACTCAACCCAACCCAATAACTCCCTCCCCCTCTAGAGTTCAGCTCCACCTATCCCCCAGGAAAACAAATGACTTTAACTCAATTCAGGCCCAACACCCAACTGACCTCAACCCAACCCGTTGGAGATAAACCCCACCCCAACCTCATTGACATTTGCAGGTGAAGGACCCAACTCTTCAGTTGCCTTCCTTGTTCGAACCTCGCTCAGAGAAGGGCTGGATTGAGGTGCCGACCGACTCTTCATCAATGTCCTCAGTGGCAGGTTTGCATCTTCACTCTCACCGTCGGAAAAGAAATAGAAAGTGGGACCTGTTTGTGTTTGCAGCGTCTGGTTAATGCGGAAGAGTTCATGGTAACCTTTAGGAGGGTCCCTCAGCCATTCTGACCGTGATTCAGTCCTACGACAGCAACTTATAGGCACAATGTAGGGGGCACAAAGACTATCGTGCTTTCTGATGAAACGTCCGAGTCAATACAGCCCACTCCCAAGACTATTGCAAACACTCAGCTGGTTGTGAGCTCTGTCTGGGCTCATTACAATGGGAAAACCCAACTGAATCGATGCACTGGAGCTAATTCACGAGGTCTCTAGAGTAGGATGCGACTGAATGGATCACAATTGTTCCCCAGGGCTCTGCAGTCCGATAAACAGCAGGAGCCTTCTCCTGAGGGATAGCACTGTTTGTGTGAATGGTCACCAGTGAGCAGGGTGGTCCGCAGAGTCATGGTGCAACAGGGATGGGGAGGAACATGTGGCGTGCTCGTTCCGAACCAGACGAAAGGGGTGCTCCTGTTTATCTTAAGTAACTAATTCCATGAGAAGCGAATGGGGGTGGACAATTACGCCCGCAAGGATTCCACGCTGGGAGACAGGTTCCTGAAAACGAGGAGAGAAATATCAGATTAGTGTCTTCGTAACCGATTGAGGAGCGTGAAGGGGGTCGGGTGTGTAGGGTAAGTATGGTTCACGCTGCAACAGGGAAATCATCATGGCAGGCACGCAATCATGGGTGGGGGGGGGGAACAGTTTGTGACGCAGTGGTACTGTCCCTATCTCTGAGCCAGCAGGCTGTGTTTAAATCCCACCTGCTCCAGAGTAACATCTTTGATTTGGTCAAGTGCAAAGCAGGTGCTCACAGTGACATTGGAGAGGTTGGGGGTCAGGGGCACTGGCAAGGGGCTGGCAGATTCGAGAGGCCGAGTGGCTTCCTGCCTTATTTCTTTTTCTATCTCTCTCTCTCCCTCTCTCTCTCTCTTTCTCTCAGTCTTTCTTTTCTTTCTTTCTCTCTCTCTCTCTCGCTTTCTCTCTTTCTTTCTCTCTCTCTTGCTTTCTCTCGCGCTCTCTCTCGTTCTCTCTCTCGCTCTCTCTTTCTCTCTCTCTCTCTCTGGTTGGGGTTTGATATCATGGGTGACAGGTATAACGCAGAGACCAAGAGAAATGGCTTCACTCAAATGGTCAGACATTGGTGGAATTCCACCCCCCCCCCGCCACCAAAACCCCTTGAAGAAATTTGTGGAGGAGATCGATTTTTAATTTTTCTGTTTTTTTTTCCTTTTTTATTGATTTCCCTCCCCATGTCGTGTGTGTAGATTTCGGACACAGTGAAGAACAGCAAGTGTGTAAACCTTTATTTATATTCCACCACCAGGAAGAAAGGAAACACCCAAGTGGCCAGTGACAAGCAGTGCCTTTCTCTGGGGGAGAGGGGGAGGGGTGGGGGAGGGGGGAGATGGTTCACATTAGACCCCATTCGCAGCATCAGAAAGCCCCTCTTAAATGCGGAGGTAGAAATCCTTCCGCCCAATAAATGTTGGGGTTCGATGGGCTGAATGGCCTCTTCCTGTTCCTGGTTCTCACGTTCTGATTGGCCCGCGATCTCGTTGAGTGGGCTGGTAGATAAGAGAGGCTGAGTGGCCTCCTGCTTTCCCCCCCCTTCACCCCTCCCCCGCAACCCGATGGCCACCGAAAGCTCAACTTGACTGCCAATGGGAAGGGATGGCTGGGCTGAGAAACGGCAGATGGAGTTCCACCTGGATAAACGCGAAGTGATACATTTTGGAAGGTCGAACACGAATGCTGAATAAAGGATTAAAGACAGGATTCTTGACAGTGTGGAGGAACAGAGGGATCTGGGTGTGCAAGTACATAGATCCCTCAAAGTTGCGTCCCAAGTGGAGAGCGTTGTTAAGAAAGTATATGGTGTTTTGGTTTTCATTAACAGGGGGATCAGGTTTAAGAGCAATGAGGTGAAGCAGGATGGTCTGTCCTAGAGGTGGGTGGAAGGTGTGTCTGGGTGCACTGAGAGCCGGAACGGGTTTGGGGTGCCTTGGAGTGGCCAGAAGTTGGGAGGGCAGGTGTGTTGCTGGGGTTCTGAATTTTATGCACTGTTATTTATACAATTGAACTATATGTACTTACTGGAGCAGCACGGTGGCTCAGTGGTTAGCACTGCTGCCTCACAGTGCCAGCGACCCAGGTTCAATTCCCGAGGCAGCTGTCTGTGTGGAGTTTGCACATTCTCCCCGTGTCTGCGTGGGTTTCCTCCGGCTGCTCCGGTTTCCTCCCACAGTCCAAAGATGTGTAGGTTAGGTGAATTGGACATGCTAAATTCCCTGTAGTGTTAGGTGCATTAGTCAGGGGTAAATGTCGGGGTGGGATGCTCTTTGGAGGGTCGGTGTGGACTTGTTGGGCCGAAGGGCCTGTTTCCACACCGTAGGAATCTAATCTTACTGTTTTGTGGGATTGTGCAAGTGGGATTTGAGGTGTGTCCTCATTTCCTGAAAACTGGTTGAACAGTTTTCGGGTTTAGGGCCTGGCTTTGCTGTTCCTCTCCCTTGTAAAATTGCTGTTTCTCTGTGTACTGCTGTTAGTGTTAATTATTTTGCAAATGATGCATTGTTTAATGAAAAAACAGAGCCGCGAGGTGTTGCTGCAGCTCTACAAGTCCCTGGTGAGACCACACTTGGAATATTGTGTCCAGTTCTGGTCGCCCTACTATAGCAAAGATGTGGAGGCTTTGGAGAGGGGTGCAAAGGAGGTTTACCAGGATGCTGCCTGGACTGGAGGGCTTGCCTTACGAGGGGAGGTTGACTGAGCTCAGGCTTTTTTTCTCTGGAGACAAGGAGGAGGTGTACAAGCTAATGAGAGTCATCGATAGCCAGAGACTTTCCCCAGGGCAGGATTGACTGCAGGAGGGGTCATAGTTTTAAGGCGTTAGGAGGAAGGTATAGAGAGGATGTCAGAGGGAGGTTCTTTACGCAGAGAGTTGTGAACGCATAGAATGTGTTGCCATCGAGGCTGGTGGAAGCTCAGTCACTGGGGACATTTAAGCGACTGTTGGACATGCACATGGACCGCAGTGAATTGAGGGGAGTGTAGGTTAGGTTATTTTAGGTTAGGATTATTCCTCGCACAATATTATGGGTTGAAGGGCTTGTACTTTCCTATGATCTATAAGTTTCCCCCTCGATTCCGCTCCCCACCCCCACTCATTAACCATAGACTCTTGGAGGGGTCCACACTGAGTGCTCATGGGAAAGATGGCTTCTCTTGCGGAAGGATCTAGAACGGGGGCGGTGGCTGTTTCACCACCAAGGGGTTTTTTTTTCACCGCAGCCCCCGGGGATCTGGTGGGTTCCTTCCTCGTCGGAATGTTCCGGCAAGGCTGGCGTTTACTGCCCCATTTCCCTTCGCCACTCTTATGGCTGATCGGCTTTGGGGGGAATCACTTTGGAGGTCGGTCAGGAGGTTGACTGCCGCCAGAGATTTCAGACGGTGGGGTCTCCTTCCGATTCTGTTTGCACCCCACCAACCACCATCACCGTATCCCAGGATGCTCCCAGGACACTGGAGGCGCTATGCCAATGCAGGCAGCTGTCGGTTGCCCAGCTTTACTTGCTGAGCCGGGTGGGGGTGGGGGTGTGTCTCAGTGGCACCAGCCCCCTCCTCCCCACCACCCCTCCCTCTCATGGCTCCAACCTCCCGCCCCAGTCCGGGGATCGGGCACCAGACCCCAAGGTTGGTACCGCGCTGTCTGAAGGGGGGGGGGGTGCACCTTTTCAAGGTGTGACATTAAACAGAGCCTCCCCTCCCACCAGCTCAGAGAGGGTACATCGAAAACCATCCCCCCCCCCCCCCCCCCCCCCGTCCCCCAGTGCATGGCGTATGGATGTCAAGGCGTGAAACGATCTGGCTGATAGAGTCTCGCTTGGCCAGGGAATCGGGGAGGGGGCACTGTCGGGTAGTTGAGTGAATTCGGGGCACCGCAAACCACGCCACGGTCTCACAGGGTGGTGAGGCGAGTGGGCCGAATGGCCTACTGCAGATCCAAGTTACTGTCTCGGAGGGGGGGAGGGGGTGATGGTTATTGCGTCGGTGTTTGTGGGAACCTCCTGTCTGCGGATTGACTCCCGTGTGTCCCCCCCCCCCACCACCACCACCACAATCGCCGTGCCGTCTCTAGTAACTGCCAGCAGTGAAAAACAACCCTATTGCCAATTGATTACAGCCGGGCAAAACCCGTGGTAGGGAATGGTGAGATGACGGGGTGGGGGGGGCGGGGGGACGGGGGGAGAGAAGGGAAGGGACTGAACCAGTACAGAAACAGACCCTTCGGCCCAACTCGTCCATGCTGATCCCAATCCGAACCCCATTGGCCCATAGATGAAGGTGGGTACTGCAAATGCTGGAGATTAGAATCCAGATGAGAGTGGTGCAAGAAAAGCACAGCAGGTCGGGCAGCATTTGCCCGAAACGTCGAATTTCCTGCTCCTCGGATGCTGCCTGATCTGCTGTGCTTTTCCAGCATCACCCCACTTGGCCCATATTCCACTGAGCCCTTCCGATTCATACACCCATCCAGATGCCTTTTAAATGTTGTCATTGTACCAACCTCCACCACTTCCTCTGGCAGCTCATTCCATGCACGCAGCACCCTCTGTGTGAAAAAGTTTCCCCTGAGGTCGCTTTTAAACCTTTCCCCTCTCACCCTAAACCTATGGTGGTTAGCACTGCTACCTCACAGCGCCAGGGACCTGGGTTCGATTCCAGCCTCGGGCGACTGTCTGTGTGGAGTTTGCACATCCTCCTTGTATCTGCGTGGGTTTCCTCTCTGTCCAAAGATGTGCAGGTCAGGTGAATTGGCCATGCTAAATGACCCATAGAGTTAGGTGCGTTAGTCAGAGGGAAATGGTGGTTTACTCTTCAGAGGGTCGGTGTGGACTTGTTGGGCCGAAGGGGCCTGTTTCCACATTGTAGGGAATCTAATCTAATCTATGCCCTCTAGTTTTGGAGCAGGAAGATGAAGCACTGTATTCCCTCCCTCCTTGGTCCCCATCTCTCTCTCTCTCTCTCTCTCTCAAGGCAACAAGAGTGTTGCTGGACACAGCACATTCCAGTAGGTAGGATAGTGAAGATGGTATTTGCTAGACTTGCCATTACTGGTAAGTGTATTCAGTACAGGAGTTGGGAGGTCATGGTCCGGCTGTACAGGACATTGGTGAGGCCACTTTTGGAATATTGCGAACAGTTCTGGTCTCCCTGCTGTAGGAAGGATGTTGTGAAACTTGAAAGGGTTCAGAAAAGATTTACAAGTTTTGGAGGGTTTGAGCTGCAGGGAGAGGCTGAATAAGCTGGGGCTGTTTTCCCTGAAACATCAGAGGCTGAGGGGGTGACCTTATAGAGGTTTATACAATCATGAGGGGCGTGGTTAGGATGAGTAGGCAAGGTCTTTTTTTTCCCTGGGGTGGGGAGATCCAAAAGTAAAGGGCATAGGTTTGAGGTGGGAGGGGAAAAAAGGGACCTAAGGGGTAACTTTTTCACACTGAAGGTGGTGCTCGTATGGAACAAGCTGCCAGAGGAAGTGGTGGAGGCTGGTACAATTACAGCATTTAAAAGGCATCTGGGTGGGTATATGAATAGGAAGGGGTTAGAGGGATATGGGCTAGGTGCTGGCAGGTGAGACTAGGTTAATTTAGAACCGAAGGCTCTGTTTCCATGTTGTACATCTCTGTGATTCTATGGCACTCAGCTTGTACATAACTGCAGGAGAGGACCAGACCAGACATAAATAGTAAGCAGGACAGAGTACCAACCCTCCATCGGAGGCTCACTCGCACATAGTGATGCAAAGTATGAGAACAAACCTTCCACCTCAGCGAGCAAAGGTACATCCTGAATGGGCAGAGACTCAGGTGAGGAATCCTCCCCCAACCCCTCCCCGTTCACTACACTGCCCGGGCCTGTTTATAACCAGCCTGGCCACGCCCTGGAGCAGAATCCAGAGTATGATGCTGGAAAATGTCAGGCAGCATCTGAGGAAGCAGGCCTAAGGCCTTCGTAAGGAAATCTCCCGCACCTCGGATGCCTGCTGTGTTTTTCCAGCACCGCTCTCTCAACTCTGATTTCCAGCATCTGCGGTCCTCACCTCCTCCTCTGCCCTGGAGTAGACCCACCAGGGTACATTCAGAGTGGGAAGGGACAAAATCAGCGCAGAAATAGATCCTTCAGTCCACACCGACCAGAGGTCCCAAACTCTGAATATCTCCCCTCCCCCCAACAAACCTTCATGGCAGGCTGAAGCTAAGGAGTCGAATTGCAACCCCAAAACACAACAGAAGGTTTCTCAAATAACTGAAATGGGTGTTATTTTATTTCATTCAAAGATAGATTTTTGACCACTAAATGGATTCAGGGTTACAGTGAGCCTGTGGGTAAATGGCAGATGTGAGGATTGCAAAGATCAGAGTCAAAGAGTGTGGTGCTGGAAAAACACGACAGGTCAGGCAGCATCCGAGGAGTAGGTGAGTTGACGTTTCAGGCAAAAGCCTTTCATCAGGAATGTAGGGGGTGCCAAGGGGGCTGAGAGATAGATGGAGGGGTGGGGGCTTGGTGGGAATATAGCTGGGGAGGCGATAGGTAGATGGAGGTGGGGGGGGTAATGGTGATACGTCAGAGAGGAGGTGGGAGCATATAGGTGGGAAGGAAGATGGACGGGTAGGACAGTTCAAAAGGGCATTGCTGAGTTGGAGAGTTGGATCTGGGATGAGGTGGGGAGGGGGGAGAGGAAATGAGGAAACTAGTGAAATGATGCCACATGGTTGGAGGGTCCCCAGGTGGAAAGTGAGGCGTTCTTCCTCCAGGCGTCGGGTGGCTAGAGGTTGGTGATGGAGGAGGCCCAGGACCGTGGTGGAGCGGTAGGGGGAGTTGAAGGGTTGGGCCACAGGGCAGTGGGTGGAGCTAAGTCCATAAAAAGATCAGCCAATGGGCTGAGAAGTGGCAGATGGAGTGTAAGTTAGATAAATGCGAGGTGCTGCATTTTGGGAAAGCAAATCTTAGCAGGACTTATACACTTAATGGTACATTCCTAGGGAGTGTTGCTGAACAAAGAGACCTTGGAGTGCAGATTCATAGCTCCTTGAAAGTGGAGTCGCAGGTAGATAGGATAGTGAAGAAGGCGTTTGGTATGCTTTCCTTTACTGGTCAGAGTATTGAGTACAGGAGTTGGGAGGCCATGTTGCAGCTATACAGGACATTGGTTAGGCCACTGTTGGAATATTGCGTGCAGTTCTGGTCTCCTTCCTATCGGAAAAATGTTGTGAAACTTGAAAGGGTTCAGGAAAGATTTACAAGGATGTTACCAGGGTTGGAGGATTTGAGCTCCAGGGAGAGGCTGAATAGGCTGGGGCTATTTTCCCTGGAGCGTCGGAGGCTGAGGGGTGACCTTATAGAGGTTTACAAAATAATGAGGGGCATGGATAGGGTAAATAGACAAAGTCTTTTCCCTGGGGTGGGGGACTCCAGAACTAGAGGGCATAGGTTTAGGGTGAGAGAGGGGAAAGATATAAAAGAGACCTAAGGGGCAACTTTTTCACACAGAGGGTGGTACGTATATGGAATGAGCTGCCAGAGGATGTGGTGGAGGCTGGTACAATTGCAACATTTAAGAGGCATTTGGATGGGTATATGAATAGGAAGGGTTTGGAGGGATATGGGCCGGGTGCTGGCAGCTGGCTCTCTGCCTGTATTCCTGATGAAGGGCTTTTGCCCGAAACGTCGATTTTGCTGCTCCTCGGATGCTGCCTGACCTGCTGTGCTTTTCCAGCACCACTCTAATCTAGAATCTGGTTTCCAGCATCTGCAGTCCTTGTTTTTACCTTGCTGGCAGGTGGGACTAGATTGGGTCGGGATATCTGGTCGACATGGACGGGTTGGACCGAAGGGTCTGTTTCTGTGCTGTACATCTCTCTGACTCTGTTGAATGGCGATGGAGGGGGGCCAGAGGGGCCGAATGGCCTCATCCTGCTCTCGTTCTGATGAGTGTGAAAGCCCGGAAGCAACGCGGACGTGGTCCATAGACCCCGCAGCACCACAGTGAGGCTGGGAATCCGTGAACCGCAGCAGCATTGAGGGTCCATGAGCGAATACGGCAGTTACCCCACCCCTTCACCCCTCCCCAAGCTGCTGAAGGATGGACTTACCGGGAAAAGCCAGGGGTCAGTATTTACCAGGCTGACCTGTGGGCTTACAGTATCCTTTGTGACATGTGTAGCCAGAATGGCAGTCTTTGTTGCTTGAGCAATAATCTGCAGGGGAATAAGGTGAGGTCAGTTTGGCGGCATTTGGTATCCCGCGGGCATGTGTGGGGGAGGGCCTGAATTCAGCTAGCCCCTCCCACACTGACACCAGGAGTCCCTGTCAACCCCCCCACCCCGACAACGCGTCGGGGAAAGACAGGAGAAACCATTATGACCCCGCCCCACAGTGAGGAGGAATGGGCACCGCATACCAGCCCGTCGCCAACCCTCTTCCCCCCAGCACACCCCTTTGTGGTGCCATTCAAATGCGCAAGCTGCGTTTCCACATGGATGTGAAGCTCTATTTCCATTCCACACCACCCCACCTCCCCCACACCACGTCGTTTCCAAATCGTTCCACTCCATGTTCGATTCCAAAGGTTGGGTGTTCCCCACTCCCCTCAGTTAATGTCCCCCACCCCGCGCCTTCACCATCACCATCCCCACGACCTGCGTTTCATTGGAAAGACAGCCAAACCTGTCCCCCGAATATGCAATTGTACCATTTTGACCCAGGTCTGTAGTTAGTTCAGTCACCAACCACAACGTTGCGCCATCTTGGAGAGCGGGGGCATTGGGAAGTATCAGCAATTGGCTGGAAGATCCAAATATCTCAGTCTGTCTTGGGTGGATGAGTGAGGACGGAGAGCAGCAATGGTAAGGACAGATGGATTTTGAGTCCAGTACATGGTGCTGGAAAAGGACAGCAGGTCAGGCAGCATCAAAGGAGCAGAAGAGTCAACTCTTGACTCTCATCTCCAGCATCTGCAGTCCTCCCTTTCGCCCAGTTGGATTTTGAGGCAGGACTGGGATAAAATATCCCACGGAAACACGGTCAGGTTCATAGTTCTTTGAAATCGGAGTCGCAGTGGACAGGACAGTGAAGATGGCATTTGGCAAGTTTGCCTTTATCGGTCAGTGTATTGAGTATAGGAATTGGGAAGTCATGTTGTACGGGCCACTATTGGAATAATGTGTTCAATTCTAGTCTCCTTCTGAGAGGAAAAAGTCAGAAGTCACACACGATACCAGATTATAGCCATGGAGTCATAGAGACGTACAGCACGGAAACAGACCCTTCGGACCATGCCAACCAGATATCCCAACCCAATCGAGTTCCACTTGCCAGCACTTGGCCCATATCCCTCCAAACCCTTCCTATTCATATACCCATCCAGATGCCTCTTAAATATTGCAATTGTACCAGCCTCCACCATTTCCTCTGGCAGCTCATTCCATACACGTATCATCCTCTGGGTGAAAATGTTGCCCCTTAGGTCCCTTTTATATCTTTCCCCTCTCACCCTAAACCTATGCCCTCTAGTTCAGGACTCCCCGACCCCAGGGAAAAGACCTTGTCTATTTACCCTATCCATGCCCCTCATGATTTTATAAACCTCTATAAGGTCACCCCTCAGCCTCCGACACTCCAGGGAAAACAGCCCCAGCCTGTTCAGCCTCTCCCTTAGTCCAAAAGGCTTATTTGAAATCACAAGCTGCTCCTTCAGTTGACATGGAACTGAGTTCAACAGAAAGATCAAGCATGGTTTTATTGAATGGTGGAGCAGGTTTGATGGACCGAATGGCTTACTACTGGTTGTGCCAAAGCCCACAGCCGATGTCCATGGACCCGATGAAGGAGCACCGCTCCGAAAGCTTGTGATTTCAAGAGAGCCTGTTGGACTCTTACCTGCCATTGTGTGACTTCTGACCTTGCCCCGTCTGGTCCAACCCTGGCACCACCCCACCAGTAGCTGCTATCAGGAGGATGTTGTAAAACTTGAAAGGGTTCAGAAATGGTTTGGACAGGTGTTGCCAAGGGTTGGAAGGCTTGAGCTATAAGGAGAGGCTGAATGGGCTGGGGCTGTTTTCCCTGGAGCGTCGGAGGCTGAGGGGTGACCTTACAGAGGTCTATAAAAAATCGTGAGGGGCATGGATAGGGTAAACAGACAGGGTCTTTTCCCTGAGGTGAGAGAGTCCAGAACTAGAGGGCATAGGTTTAGGGTGAGAGGGGAAAGATATAAAAGGGACCTAAGGGGCAACTTCTTCACACAGAGGGGGATCTGTGTATGGAATGAGCTGCCAGAGGAAGTGGTGGAGGCTGGTACAATTACAGCATTTAAAAGGCATCTGGATGGGTATATGAATAGGGAGGGTTTGGAGGGATATGGGCCAAGTGCTGGCAAATGCAATGAGATGAATTTAGGATAGCTGGTCAGCATGGGACGAGTTGGGTTGAAGGGTCTGTTTCTGTGCTGTACATCTCTATGTTGGATCAGCCATGATCCTATTGAATGGAGGAGCAGCCTCGAGGGGCTGAATGGTCTCCTGTTCGCATTTGCTGTGGTCTTTAAAGTGTGAGATGATCAGTTATCATCTGCTTGTAGGAAGCTGGTGGGAATGTCAATACTAGGTTTAAGGTGAGAGGGAAGAGGGAAAACATCGCAGAGCATTCTGCTGCTCGGACGCTGCCTGACCTGCTGTGCTTTTCCAGCACCACTCTGATCTAAACTCTGGTTTCCAGCATCTGCAGTCCTCACTTTTGCCTTAAGGTGTGAGAGGGCAAAGTCAAAAGGAATTGAATTGAATTTATTGTCATGTGTACCGAGGCATAGTGAAAAGCTCTGTTTTGTGAGCAATGCAGGCAAGATCACAGAGTTAAATAGCGTAGATAGTAAATAATAGGTAAACAGCAGCAAAAACAAAAACACAGGGACAGGCGAATGTTAAGAGTTTGTGAGTCCATTCAGTATTCTAACAACAGTAGAAACTGTTCCGAAACCGGCTGGTGCGTGTGTTCAGGCTTCTGTAGCTTCTCCCCGATGGTAGACATTGGAGAAAGCAAATGTGCAAGGAAAGGTTTTTACCCAAAGGCCAGTGGGTGCCTAGAACGTGCTATTAAGGAAGATGGGAGAAGCAGATCTGTTAGAAACACATTTCTGCCAACACAAACAGGCAGGGAATAGACGGCTATGCACCGTGTGTGTAGGCAAATGGGATTAATTTAGAATGGTGTCGCAGTCAGCACAGAGAGGGTGGGCCGAAGGGTCTGTCCCGGTGCTGTACTGGTCCATGTCCTGTGTAATTGCACAGGAAACGTGCTAGCTGGTCATGCACCTTGGGAACAGTTCATTTCCAAAGTTGAAGTCAGTGTTCAGGACCATCTTGAGGAAGGATCTGGTCAGACCTGAAAAAGGTAACTTTTGTAGAGATGTATTCACAGGATGTGGGCGTCGCTGTCTAGGCCAGTTACTGCCCATCCCTAATTGTGGAGTCTGGAGTCACATGTAGGACAGACCGGATAAGAACGGAAGATTTCCTTGCCTCGAGGACATTAGTAAACCAGGTGGGATCTCATGACAATTGACTTTGATCACTTATTGGAGTCAAAAAGTGTGGTGCTGGCAAAGCACAGCAGGTCAGGCAGTGTCCGAGGAGCAGGAGAGTCGATGTTTTGGGCATAAACCCTTCATTAGGAAAGGGTGGGGGGAGCCAAGGGGGCTAAGAGAGAAATGGGAGGGGTGTGGAGCTGGGTGGGAAGCTAGCTGGGAATGCGATAGGTAGATGGAGGTGATGGGTGAGGGTGATAGGTCGGAGCAGAGGGTGGAGCGGATAGGTGGGAAGGAAGATGGACAGGTCAAGAGGGGGGTGCTGAGTTGGAGGGTTGGATCTGGTGGGGGGTGGGGAGATGAGGAAACTGGTGAAATCCACATTGGACATGTGTGGATGGAGGGTCCCAAGGTGGAAGATGAGGCATTCTTCCTCCAGGCATTGGGTGGTAATAGCTTGGCAATGGAGGAGGCCCAGTACTTGCATGTTCTTGGCAGAGTAGGAGGGGGAGTTGAAGTGTTCGTCCTCAGGGTGGTGAGGTTGGTTGATGTGTGTGTCACTACCTATGACCTACTGTGATCACTATAAGACTCATAATTCCAGATTTTAAAAAAAATTTCAATTTCCACTATCTGCCAAGGTGGGATTCGAACCCAGAAATAACCTGCAGCTCAACAAGAATATTGTGTACAGTTTCAGGCAAAAGCCCTTCATCAGGAATAAAGGCAGTGAGCCTGAAGCGTGGAGAGATAAGCTAGAGGAGGGTGGGGGTGGGGAGAGAGTAGCATAGAGTACAATGGGTGAGTGGGGGAGGGGATGAAGGTGATAGGTCAAGGAGGAGAGGGTGGAGTGGATAGGTGGAAAAGGAGATAGGGAGGTAGGACAAGTCATGGGGACTGTGCTGAGCTGTAAGTTTGGAACTGGGGTGAGGTGGGGGAAGGGGAAATGAGGAAACTGTTGAAGTCCACATTGATGCCCTGGGGTTGAAGTGTTCCGAGGCGGAAGATGAGGCGTTCTTCCTCCAGGCGTCTGGTGATGAGGGAGCGGTGGCGAAGGAGGCCCAGGACCTCCATGTCCTCGGCAGAGTGGGAGGGGGAGTTGAAATGTTGGGCTACGGGGCGGTGTGGTTGATTGGTGCGGGTGTCCCGGAGATGTTCCCTAAAGCGCTCTGCTAGGAGGCGCCCAGTCTCTCCAATGTAGAGGAGACCGCATTGGGAGCAACGGATACAATAAATGATATTGGTGGATGTGCAGGTAAAACTTTGATGGATGTGGAAGGCTCCTTTAGGGCCTTGGATGGAGGTGAGGGAGGAGGTGTGGGCGCAGGTTTTGCAATTCCTGCGGTGGCAGGGGAAAGTGCCAGGATGGGAGGGTGGGTTGTAGGGGGGCGTGGACCTGACCAGGTAGTCACGGAGGAAATGGTCTTTGTGGAATGCGGAAAGGGGTGGGGAGGGAAATATATCCCTGGTGATGGGGTCCGTTTGGAGGTGGCGGAAATGTCGGCGGATGATTTGGTTTATGCAAAGGTTGGTAGGGTGGAAGGTGAGCACCAGGGGCGTTCTGTCCTTGTTACGGTTGGAGGGGTGGGGTCTGAGGGTGGAGGTGCGGGATGTGGAGACCCCACCCCTCCAACTGATACAAGGCCCTCAGAGCCCACCCCTCCAACCGATACAAGGCCCTCAGACCCCACCCCTCCAACCGTAACAAGGACAGAACCCCCCTGGTGCTCACCTTCCACCCTACCAACCTTTGCATAAACCAAATCATCCGCCGACATTTCCGCCACCTCCAAAAAGACCCCACCACCAGGGATATATTTCCCTCCCCACCCCTTTCCGCCTTCCGCAAAGACCGTTCCCTCTGTGACTACCTGGTCAGGTCCATGCCCCACCCCCCCACCTTCCCCTACAACCCACCCTCCCATTCTGGCACCTTCCCCTGCCACCGCAGGAACTGTAAAACCTGCACCCACATCTCCTCCCTCACCTCCATCCAAGGCCCCAAAGGAGCCTTCCACATCCATCAAAGTTTTACCTGCACATCCACCAATATCATTTATTGTATCCATTGCTCCCGATGCAGTCTCCTCTACATTGGGAAGACTGGACGCATCCTAGCAGAGCGCTTTAGGGAACATCTCCGGGACACCCGCACCAATCAACCACACCGCCCGGTAGCCCAACATTTCAACTCCCCCTCCCACTCTGCCGAGGACATGGAGGTCCTGGGCCTCCTTCACCGCTTCTCCCTCACCACCAGACGCCTGGAGGAAGAACGCCTCATCTTCCGCCTCGGAACACTTCAACCCCAGGGCATCACTGTGGACTTCAACAGTTTCCTCATTTCCCCTTCCCCCACCTCACCCTAATTCCAAACTTCCAGCTCAGCACTGTCCCCATGACTTGTCCTACCTGCCTACCTTCTTTTCCACCTATCCACTCCACCCTCTCCACCCTGACCTATCACCTTCATCCCCTCCCCCACTCACCCATTGTACTCTATGCTACTTTCTCCCCACCCCCACCTCCTCTAGCTTCTCTCTCCACGCTTCAGGCTCACCGCCTTTATTCCTGATGAAGGGCTTTTGCCCGAAACGTCGATTTTACTGCTCCTCGGATGCTGCCTGAACTGCTGTGCTCTTCCAGCACCACTAATCCAAAATCTGGTTTCCAGCATCTGCAGTCATTGTTTTTACCTATTGCCTACAGTTGTTGGCACCACATGACTGGGAAGATGGGAAGCCATTAGAGTGACAGTGTGGAAGCGATCGATGATCCCAAAGATGAGAAACTTCAGCGAAGAAGATAGATTGGAGAAATGGAAACTGATCTCCTTGGAGAGAAGGAAGCAGAGAGGGAGCTCTGATAGAGGCTTTTGAAATTGTGAGGTGGGGATGCTGCTGGACAGAGTAGAAACTGTTCCCCAAACAGGACCAAGAGCCAGAGGGCCTAGATGATGTGTAAAGGGAGTAAGGATGATGTGAGACAAATCTTTGTCACACCAAACTGTTACAGAGCAGAAATCCCGCATCATGTTTCCACCAGGTCTCTGACGGAGCGACCCCGCTCAGTGCCATTTTCCCACCTTCTCTCTGTAACCCCATACCTTCCCCCTTTCTCCCTGGTTTCCCTCTGCTGTGCCAATTTAGTTTTGACATTCCCTGACAGCTCAGCAGTGGGTAAGTTGCGTTATTTCACATAGAGCATTCCATAGAGCAGAAATTCCTGATGAAGGGCTTTTGCCCAAAACGTTGATCTTCCTGCTCCTTGGATGCTCCCTGACCTGCTGTGCTTTTCCAGCACTAATCTGATCTAGACCCTCGAGCAGAGAGCAATCCAGGTCTCAATCAAAACCAACACTTGATGCTGCAGTATAATCCTTGGCAATGATCTTTTAGTGATATTTCTGTTGATATCGGTGTTGTGAAAGAGCTAGCTACCTGATGAAGGAGCAGCGCTCCGAAAGCTAGTGCTTCCAAATAAACCTGTTGGATTATAACCTGGCGTTGTGTGATTTTTAACTTCAGTGATAATGCTTCATTGTGACATTGAGAAGCAGCGACATTGTGCAGGACCAGGAGAGAACATTCACAGGACAGGGTAAGGACGACAGGTTTGCTTCCCTCAAGGAGATTATCCCATCAGGAAGGCCAGAACCCCAACAATGCAGCGATCCCTCAGTACTGCAGTGGGAAGGTCTCCCTGGATTTTATTCCCTTCGAGGACAGCAGTGAATCTTTGAATGACTGTCCCACATGACTGAAAACCCGTTTATTCTAATGACGCTGAATGTAAATTCACGGACAGACATGGAGAGTGTTGACAAGGCACTTCTCGTTCATGCCTCAGTGTAACTATACGCAACGGGTCAGGCCTTTGGTGGAGGCCCTGAGCTTCATGTTCAACGTGTCTCCCTTCAAGAAATAGAAGGGTCGCTCACTGTGATGCATAGTAAGATTCCACAGCCCCCAGTGTGGCAATGGACAGGTTAATCTTCGCAGTGGTAATGGTGGCTGAGGGACAGTTGCTAGACCAGGATGCCCTCGAGCTCTCCCCAGCCCTTCCTTTGCAATAATGCAAGCTCTGGCAAATCAATTGATGGGCATCAGTTCAGCGTCTTGTCCAGGAGGTGGCGCCTCTGGCAGTGCCGAGCTCCCACAGTACTGTACTGTGACCTATGGACTCAAACACCTCTGCTTTGTCCCATGTTGGTAAAAACAATGACTGCAGATGCTGGAAACCAGATTCTGGATTAGTGGTGCTGGAAGAGCACAGCAGTTCAGGCAGCATCCAAGGAGCTTCGAAATCGACGTTTCGGGCAAAAGCCCTCTGTTAACCCTTTCTCGAATGGCACTCTAACTACGCATCTGATGCACCAAGTCATACAGCACGGAAACAGACCCCTCGGCCCATCTCGTCCATGCAGACCAAGTTTCCCAAATGGAACCATTTGCCAGCATTTGCCCTGTGTGCCTCTCACTCTTTCCTATTCAAGCTCCTGTCAAAAATGTCTTTTAAGCATTGTAACTGTACCCACATCTACCACTTCCTCTGGCAGTTCATTCCACACACAAACTACCCTCTGTGTGAACAATTGCCCCTCAGGTCCCTTTTAAATCTTTCTCCTTTCATCTTAAAGTTGAGACCAGACAACCCCTGAATCTCTAAAACCAATTTCGAACATTAAAGACCATACCTGCAGTACCATGGCCTTTTCCTGTGGAAGGTACCGAAGCAGAGAGAGTTAGTGAAAATTGCAGAAAATAAACGGGGAACTTTCAGGTTCAACACAATTGTTTTAACAGTTGGTTCATTCGGATTATTACGAATTGTTTGTGTGCATCTCTCATTAAAAAACAAATACTGGAGGAATAATTTTCGCTTCTCAGATTCATATCTAATTATCTGACCAAAGCAAAGTGAGAAAATATGTTTCGCCCTTTCAAAATTGCTAATTTAGCATCAGTGCTCAGTCACAAACACATTTTGCCAGTAACATTTGCTGCATTTCAACTTATAAAGTCACTGAGTCTGGCAGCATAGGAAGAAACCCTTCGGTCCAACCAGTCCATCATCCCAAATTAGGTTTGGGGAACATCTTTATGTCAGGTGCTCTCTACTATCAATTCTATCCCTCAACCATTAATTTCAAGGGAAGGATGTTCACGCCATTACTTCTTTATAACCTAAAAGCAAATTGCAGTATAATGATGTGGTGGTTGACATCAACAGCTATAGTGCTCAGTCCCTCTGTCATGTGTAAAACCGACCATTAAACTGATTGAGCGTACCTGTTCCATAACCACCCGATCCTGTGGGACAGAGAAATTGACGTTAACAGTATCAGCACAGAGTGAATTCAGAATCTACACCTTCAGCATAATCAGTTCAGCAATTCGTACATTCAGTGTTGCATTAATTACAAAGTAATTTTGCTCTTTCAAACATTTAATGAACATTACCATTTATAATTACTTTTCTTTCAGTTCATTTATCTCACCTCTGTTCTCAGCTAAATACTCATCTTGCATCAAAGACGAAGGTAAAATATAATCATTTCTCCTTCTTCATAGTTTATATATCAGTTTCTTTTTAACACATCTTGTGAACATCATCCTTTGCACTCACTTATCGAGTCATACAGTACAGAAACAGACCCTTCAGCCCAACCAATCCAGGCCAAAGATAATCCCAAACTAAACCAGTCCCACCTGCCTGCGCTTGGCCCATATCCCTCCAATTCTTTCCCATTCATGCACTCATCCAAATGCTATTTTGGGCCCTACACCTCAGGAAGGATGTACTGGCCCTAGGGCATGTCCAGAGGAGGTTCACGAGAATGATTCCAGGAACGAAAGTCTTAACAGTTGAGGAACGTTTGAAGACTTTGAGTCTACACTCAATGGAGTTTACAAGGGTATGAGGGGATCTAATCAAAACTGACAGCAAACTGAATGTCCTAGACAGAGTGGAGGTTGGGAAGATGTTTCCATCAGTAGGAGAGACAAGGGCCCCAGGACATGGCCTTAGTGTAAAGGGAAGACCTTTTAGAATGGAGATAAGGAGAACCTTCTTCAGCCAGAGAGTGGTGGATCTATGAACTTCACTGCCACAGAAGGCTGTGAAGACCAGGTCATTGAGTCTACTCAATACTGAGATAGATAGGTTCCTGATTGTCAAGTGGATCAAGAGTTAAGGGAAGAAAGTGGGAGAATGGGGTTGAGAAGCCTATCAGCCATGATCGAATGGCAGAGCATTCTCGATGGGCCGAATGGCCTAATTTCAGCTCCTTTGTCTTATGGCCTTTTAAACATTGTAACTGTCCACGCAACCACCACTTCCTTTGGAAGTTCATTTCGCACACGAACCACCCTCTGTGGAAACAAATTTCCTCTTAAAACCTTTCACCTCTCACCTTAGAAATATGCCACCTACTCTTCAAATCCCTCACCCTAGGGAAAAGGCACCTGCCATTCATCTTATCTATGCCCCTCATGACTTTATAAACCTCTAGAGAGTCACGTCTCAACTTCCTACACTCCAGTGAAACAAAATTCTCAGCCTCTCGTCATAACTCTCACCCTCCAATCCCAGTGACATCGTTTTCTGAATCCTCTCCAGTTTAATAATCTCCCCCCTATAACAGGGCGACCAGAACTGGACACGTTACTCCAGAAGAGGCTTCACCAATATCCTGTACAACCTCAAGAAGACATCCCAAATCCTGTACTCATTAACGGAGGAATGAAGGCAAGCATGCTAAACACCTCCCATCACCCTGTCTACATGTGACCCAACTTTCACTATGTACCTGAACCCCGAGGTCTCTCTGTTCTACAGCACTCCCCAGGGCCCTACCATTAACTGTGTAAGTCCTGCCCTCAGAGGCCACTGGTTTTGTAGGTGGTGCTGAAGGATCTTGGGTGATATGGTTAGCTGGGGGAGTTATCCCACTGTCTATATTCACCCAACACTGTCAGTGTCCTCCCTGTATTATTCTAATCTCAAAGTTCGAGAGCAGCACTGTGACCTTTCCCAGACAGGGTCTGATATATTTACAGTCACTATATTTCACAGGGACTGCTGAGTGTCTACATAGAGACGTAGAGATGAACAGCACGGAAACAGACCCTTCAGTCCAAATCATCCATGCCGACCAGATATCCCAACTCAATCTAGTCCTACTTGCCAGCACCCAGCCCGTCTCCCTCCAAACCCTTCCTATTCATATACCCATCCAGATGCCTTTTAAATGTTGCAATCGTACTAGCCTCCATCACTTCCTCTGGCAGCTTTTCACACGTACCACCCTCTGTGTGAAAACGTTGCCCCTGAGGTCTCTTTGATATCTTTCCCCTCTCACCCTAAACCTATGCCCTCTAGTTCTGGACTCCCCCACCCCAGGGAAGAGACTTTGTCTATTTATCCTATCCATGCCCCTCATGATTTTATAAACCTGTGTAAGGTCACCCCTCAGCCTCCGACGCTCCTGGGAAAACAGTCCCAGCCTGTTCAGCCTCTCCCTGTAGCTCAGATCCTCCAACCGTGGCAACATCATTGTTAAATCTTTTCTGAACCCTTTCAGGTTTCACAATATCTTTCCGATAGGAAGGAGACCAGAATTGCATGCAATATTCCAAAAGTGGCCTAACCAGTGTCCTGTACAGCCGCAACATGACCTCCCAACTCCTGTACTCAATACTCTGACCAATAAAGGAAAGCATACCAAACGCCTTCCTCACTATCCTATCTACCTGTGACTGCACTTTCAAGGAGCTATGAACCTGCACTCCAAGGTCTCTTTGTTCAGCAACATTCCCTAGGACCTTACCATTAAGTGTATCAGTCCTGCTAAGATTTGCTTTCCCAAAATGCAGCACCTTGCATTTATCTAAATTAAACTCCATCTGCCACTTCTCAGCCCATTGGCCCATCTGGTCAAGATCCTGTTGTAATCTGAGGTAACCCTCTTCGCTGTCCACTACACCTCCAATTTTGATGACACATTCAAACTTAGTAACTATACCTCTTGGGCTCACAACCAAATCATTTATATAAATGGTGAAAAGTAGTGGACCCAGTACTGATCCTTGTGGTACTCCACTGGTCACAGGCCTCCAGTCTGAAAAACAACCCTTCACTGCCACCCTCTGTCTTCTACCTTTGAGCCAGTTCTGTATCCAAATGCTTAATTCTCTCTGTATTCCATGAGATTTAACCTTGCTAAACGCCTTACTGAAGTCCATATAGATTACGCCACCACTCTGCCCTCATCAATCCTCTTTGTTACTTCTTCAAAAAAGGAGAAAGTGAGGACGGCAGATGCTGGAGATCAGAGCTGAAAATGTGTTGCTGGAAAAACGCAGCAGGTCAGGCAGCATCCAAGGAACAGGAGAATCGATGTTTCGGGCATCAGCCCTTCTTCAGGAATGAGGAAAGTGTGTCCAGCAGGATAAAATAAAAGGTAGGAGGAGGGTCTTGGGGGAGGGGCGTTGGGAATGCGATAGGTGGAGGGAGGTCAAGGTGAGGGTGATAGGCTGGAGTGGGGTGGGGGCGGAGAGGTCAGGAAGAAGATTGCAGGTTAGGAAGGCGGTGCTGAGTTTGAGGGATTTGACTGAGACAAGGTGGGGGGAGGGGAAATGAGGAAACTGGAGAAATCTGAGTTCATCCCTTGTGGTTGGAGGGTTCCCAGGCGGAAGATGAGGCGCTTTTCCTCCAACCGTCATGTTGCCGTGGTCTGGCGATGGAGGAGTCCAAGGACCTGCATGTCCTTGGTGGAGTGGGAGGGGGAGTTGAAGTGTTGAGCTACGGGGTGGTTGGGTTGGTTGGTCGGGGTGTCCCAGAGGTGTTCTCTGAAACGTTCCGCAAGTAGGCAGCCTGTCTCCCCAATATAGAGGAGGCCACATCGGGTGCAGCGGATGCAATAGTTGATGTGTGTGGAGGTGCAGATGAATTTGTGGCGGATATGGAAGTGTCCCTTGGGGCCTTGGAGGGAGGTAAGGGGGGAGGCGTGGGCACAAGTTTTGCATTTCTTGCGGTTGCAGGGGAAGGTGCCGGGAGTGGAGGTTGGGTTGGTGGGGGGTGTGGACCTGATGAGGGAATCATGGAGGGAGTGGTCTTTTCGGAACGCTGATAGGGGAGGAGAGGGAAATATGTGCCTGGTGGTGGGGTCCATTTGGAGGTGGCGGAAAAGATGGCGGATGATACGTTGGACATGGGGTTTGGTGGGGTGGTAGGTGAGGACCAGTGGGGTTCTGTCCTGGTGGCGGTTGGAGGGGTGGGGCTCAAGGGCGGAGGAGCAGGAAGTGGAAGAGATGTGGTGGAGGGCATCGTCGACTACGTCTATCGCATTCCCAATGCCCCTCCCCCAAGTCCCTCCTCCCTACCTTTTATCTTAGCCTGCTGGACACACTTTCCTCATTCCTGAAGAAGGGCTGATGCCCGAAACATCGATTCTCCTGTTCCTTGGATACTGCCTGACCTGCTGCGCTTTTCCAGCAACACATTTTCACTTCTTCAAAAAACTCAATCAAGTTTGTGAGACATGATTTCCTACGTACAAAGCCATGTTGACTATCCCTAATCAGTCCTTGCCTTTCCAAATACATGTACATCCTGTCCCTCACGATTCCCTCCAACAACTTGCCCACCACCAACGTCAGGCTCACTGGTCTATAGTTCCCTGGCTTGTCCTTACCACTCTTCTTAAACCACGTTAGCCAACCTCCAGTCTTCCAACACCTCACCTGTGACTATAGAAAATTACAACGTTTGATCAAAGCCTTTTCTCTTGTGATTGCTGTCAGTTGTAGGGCAGGAACTTCACCCCATTATCACCTTGTCCAAGGTGAACTGCTGTCCATGCGTTGGGTTCTGATGCAGTGACACTTTGTGTGTGTCTCTCACTGACATCATTTATTGCCCAGTCCCTGTCCTTTGTAGCAACCTCCTGGCTACTAAAACATAGATAAATTGCTAACTTGGCTAAACAGCAAGGGATGCTGGGTACATTGGCCAAGTAAATCTCTGAAATCACAAAGCCCACACACCAGACAGTTCAATCACAGCAGCTGCAGGGGGCTAGTGACATTAGCATAATGTAAAAGGTAGCAGTTATTCTGGTCAGACATATTCCCCCAATAACTTACCCACCAAACAATGCAGGGCCCAGACAGAAAGGTACTGGGTCCTGCTACACAAAGAAACTGAGAACTAAATGATTGACAATGTTTCAAACTGTTAGGATTGTCTCCCTGATTGGCCAGAACTACAGAAAGCTCCCAGCAAAGCATCTAAAAAGGCATAAAAACAGGGTTCACTTGCAGACTGCTCTCTTAGAGCCTCTTAGACCTTCTGAGGAGACCAGCATGGAAAGGGGGAGAGACAAGCTGGCTATTCAGAGAGAGGGAGAGAGAGAAAGAGAGAGAGAGAGCTGAAGAGAGAGAGAGGAAGAGAGTGATAGAGAGATGAAGAGGGAGAGAGAGAGGGGAAGAGAGGGATCAAGAGAGAGGAAGAGAGACAGCAGCAGTAGAGATAGAACCAGAGACCGAGTGACTGTGTAAATCTATGAGAGACTTGGGAAGTTTTGTCAGCTTAAGGGGCTGAATAGGATGAGAGAGAGTATGTTTAGCATTCTAGATTATTGTAACTTGTTTCTTCATAAAGATGGGACTGTTTTGCGTTGGCACCGGCTTGTGTTCACTGTGAATTGATTACTTCGGTATTGTGGGACACCTGGGAGAAAACATTCATAACATTCTGGTTGGAGTTGCCTCACTTGATTAAAGAGGGAGTAGACAACACAGTAATCTCTAAAACCAGTTTCTAACATTAAAGACTGTACCTGTGGTACCATAACCTTTTCCTGTGGAAGGTACCGAAGCAGGGAGGGTTAGTGAAAATTGCAGAAAACAAACAGGGAACTTACACGTTCAACACAATTGTTTCAACAGTTGGTTCATTCAGATTATTATAAATTGTGTGTGCGTGCATCTCTTATTAAAAACAAGTACTAAAGGAATAACTCTCCCTTCTCAGATTAATATCTAATGATTTTATATCAAATCAAATGAGAATATACTCCCCCCTTCAAAAAGGCATCAATCCACAATCACTAACACATTTTAACATTAACACTTGCTTCATTTCCAACTTATTCATGTTCCCTTTGACAATATGCTTGGTCAGACCCATCGGGGGCAATGAATGAGTGAGCTATCTGCTGTTTAATGAACATGTTAAAGTGTTCCCTGAGGCCAGGATTGATAGTGCTGTAGACTTTGTTTATCCTTACTGAGCTAGCGAATGGAACTACTTTACAGTGTGCTCTGGTTAACAATTCTAGGGCAAAACCGTCAGACCCTCCCTACTTGGATAGAATGATGTTATATTTGCGATATACTTGGCTATTGGCCTATAATGTGAACTATGAAGGGATGCATGGTGGCTCAGTGGTTAGCACTGCTCCTCCCAGGACTAGGGACCTGAGTTCGATTCTAGCCTCAGGCGACTTTCTGTGTAGAGTCTACACATTCTCCCTGTGTCTGTGTGGGTTTCCTCCTAGAATCCAACGTTGTACAGATGAGGGTGGATTGGCCATGGGAAATTGCCCATAGTGACCAGGGATTAACATGCTCGGTGGGTTAGGCAGGCTTACAGGAATAGGGTGGGTTGAGGTGGTCTGCTCTTCGGAGGGTAACTGTGGACTCGATGGGCTGAATGTCCGCGATCCATTCTGTAGGGAATCTATGATTTGCCTTCACTCATGGGATAGACACATTTAATTTGCTGTTAATGCTCTGAGCTGCTGCATAATCTCAAACAATTGCATTCATGATCAGTCTCTATTTTGACTTCTCCCTCATTCCTACGTTTGCAGAGTTTGGGGAGGGAGATTGAGTTTATGGTCGAGTTTACCCACTGCCCCCACCGTCATCATCAGTTTATCGCAATCACAAAGTGAGAGGTCAGAGCTTGTGATTTCTGCGCATTCTGTCATCGTATTTACTAAGGTCCACTGAATGTACCGATAATTACAAAGTTTCTGCAACATCTTCATGTCATAGAGATGTACAGCATGGAAAAAGACCCTTCAGTCCAACCCGTCCATGCCGACCAGATATCCCAACCCAATCTAGTCCCACTTGCCAGCACCCAGCCCATATCCCTCCAAACCCTTCCTCTTCATATACCCATCCAAATGCTTCTTAAATGTTGCAATTGTACCAGCCTCCACCACTTCCTCTGGCAGCTCATTCCATACACGTACCCACCCTCTGGGTGTAAAGGTTGCCCCTTGGGTCTCTTTTATATCATTCCCCTCTCACCATGTCATGTGCTCTCTGCTGTCAAATTTACCTCTCGACCATTAATTTCAAAGGAAGGTTGTACATTCCATTACTTCTTTATAACCACAGAGCAGATGTCACATTGCAGGATAATGGGACCATAGCTAACATCAGCTATCCGTCCTATGTCACAGAGTCAAAGAGATGTGCAGCACGGAAACAGACTCTTCGGTCCAATGCGTCCAATGCCAACCAGATATCCTAACCTCATCTCGTTCCAATTAGCCAGCACTTGGTCAATATCCCTCTACACCCTTCCTATTCATGAACTCATCCAGATGCCTTTTAAATGTTGTCATTGTACCAGCCTCCATTTCATCCTCTGGCAGCTCGTTCCATACACGCGCCACCCTCTGTGTGAAACAAATGTCCCTTTGGTCCCTTATAAATTTTCCCCCATTCACCCCAAACCTGTGCCAATTAGTTCAGGACTCTCCCACCCCAGAGAAAAGACCACTTACTCTATCCATGCCCCCTCATGATTTTATAAGCCTGTGTAAGGTCACCCCTCAGCCTCTGACGCTCCAGAGAAAATAGCCCAGGCCTATTCAGCACCCCCCTGTAGCTCAAATTCTCCAACCCTGGCAACATCCTTTGCTGAACACTTTCAAGTTTCACAACATCCTTCCGAAAGGAGGGAGACCAGAACATTCCAACATTCCAAATGTCATTTCTCCATTTCATAAAACCGATCATTAAACTGATTGAGCGTACCTGTTCCATAACCAGATGATCCTGTGGGACAGAGAAATTGACGTTAACAGTATCAGCACAGAGTGAATTCAGAATCTACACCTTCAGCATAATCAGCTCAGCAATTCGTACATTCAGCGCTGCATTAATTACTAATTAATTTTGCTGTTTAAAACATTTAATGAACATTACCATTTATAATTATTTTTGTTTCCATTCATTCATCTCACCTCTGTTCTCAGCTGAATATCTAACTCTCATGCACCAAAGAAAAAGGTAAAATATAATAATTTCTCCTTCTACCGACTTCATATATTAAGTTTTACACAGTTTGCAAACATCACCCATTGCACTCACTTACTGAATTATACAGCACAGATACAGACCCTTCAGTCCAACCTATCCATGCTGACCAGATATGCTAACCTAATCTAGTCACATTTGCCAGGACTGAGCAGATAACCCCCGAAACCATTCCTATTTATGTACCCATCCAGATGCTGTTTAAATTTAGTCATTGTATCAGCCTCCACCACTTCCTCTGGCAGCTTGTTCCAAACACGCACCATCCTCTGTGTGAAAAGATTGCCCCACAATCCCCTTTAAAATTTTTCCCCTCTCACCCTAAACCTGTGCCCTCTAGTTTGGGACTCCCCCACCCCAGAGAAAAGACCACGTACCCTATCCATGGCCCTCATGATTTTATAGACCTCTGTAAGGTCGCCCCTCAGCCTCCGACTCTCCAGGGTAACAGCCCCAGCTTATTCAGCCTTACCCCATAGCTCAAACCACTCAGAGACCATTAAGAGCCCATAAATATATCAACAGAATGAAGACCATCATCCTTGACTTCGAGGATTAGAAACAAAGTTGATGACAGCTCAAATCCTCCAACCCTGGCAACATCCTCGCAAATCTTTTCTGAACCCTTTCGAGTTTCATTACATCCTTCCGATAGGAGGGAGACCAGAATTGCACCCAGCATTCCAAATGTAATTTCTCCATTTTGTAAAACTGATCATTAAACTGATTGAGCGTACCTGTCCCATAACCACCCGATCCTGTGGGACAGAGAAATTGACGTTAACAGTATCAGCGCAGAGTGAATTCAGAATCTACACCTTCAGCATAATCAGCTCAGCAATTCGTACCTTCAGCGCTGCATTAATTACAAATTAATTTTGCTCTTCAAAACATTTAATGAACGATACCATTTATACTTATTTTTGTTTCAATTCATTTATCTCACCTCCATTCTCAGCCGAATTCTAGCTCTCATGCAGCAAAGAGGAAGGTAAAATATAATCATGTCTCTTTCTCCATACTTTATATATTACGTTTTACACAGTTTGCAAACATCACCCTTTGCAATCACCTATCGAATCATACAGCACAGAAAAAGACCCTTTGGTCCAACCTGTCCATGCCAAATATAATCTGAATCTAAAATAGTCCCACCTGCCTGCTCCTGACCCATATCTCTCCAAATGTTTCCTATTCATGTACTTATCCAAATGTGTTTTAAACACTGTACCTGTGCCTGCATCCATCACTTCCTCAGGAAGTTTGTTTCACCCATAAACCAAAAAAATTGCCCCATGTCTTTTTAAAATGTTTCTCCTGTTACCTTTAAAGTATGCCCCGAGTCTTCAAATCCCCCAACCAAGGGAAAATCCCCCAACCTACCATTCACATTATCTATGCCCCTCATGACTTTGTAAATCTCTATAAGGTCACCTCTCAACGTCCTACACTCTCGTGAAAAAAGTCACAGCCAATCCAGCCTCTCCTTATAATTCCATCCCTCCATTCCCAGCAACATCCTGGTAAATCTCTCCAGTTTAATAATATCCTACCTATAACAGGGTGACCGGAACTGGACACAGTACTCCAAAAGAGGCCTCACCAACATCCTGTTCAAACTCAACATGACGTCCCAAATCCTAGAGATGTGCAGGTTAGGTGGATTGGCCATGCTAAATTGCCCATAGTGTTAGGTGGATTAGTCAGGGGTAAATGTAAGGGAGTGGGTCTGGGCAGGCTGCTCTTCGGAGGGTTGGTGTGAGTTTATTGGACAGGACAGAAGGGCCTGTTACCACACTGTAGGAAATCTAATCTAATCTAATCTATACTCATTGTCTGAGCAATGAATGCATGCGTGCTAAACACCTCCTTAATCATCCTGTCTACATGTGATGAAACTTGCACTGAACTATGTACCTGAACCCCCAGGACTCTCTGTTCTACAGCACTCCCCAGGGACCAACCATGAACTGTGTAAGTCCTGTCCAAAGAGGTCACTGGTTTGGGAGGTAGTGCTGAAGGACCCTGGGTAATATGAAATGCGGGATTACAGGGATGGGTTGGGAAGGGGTGGGCTGCTCTTTGGAGGGTCAGTGTGGACCGCCAAATGGCCAATGTCCACACTGTAAGAAATCTATGATTTAGATTCATTCATGGGATAGAGCCATTTAATTTGATGTTAATGTTCTGAGCTGCTGCATAATCTCAAACAATTGCCCTAATGATTGGTCACTATTTTGACTACTCCCTCATTCCTACCTTTACAGTGTTTGGGGAGGGAGATTGAGTTTATGGTCGAGTTTACCCACTGCCCCCACCATCGTCACTACTTTATCGCAGTCACAAAGTGAGAGGTCAGAGCTTGTGATTTCCAGGTGATTGTCATCGTATTTACTAAGGTCCACTGAACGTAGCATTAATTACAAAGTTTCTGCAACATCTTCATGTCACGTGCTCTCTCCTAACAAAATTATCTCTTGACCAATAATTTCAAAGGACGCGGGTTCACTCTTTTACTTCTTTATAACCACAGAGTAGATGCCACATTGCAGGATAATAGGACCATGGTTAACATCAGCTCTCCACCTGAGGTCATAGAGTCATAGAGATGTACAGCACGAAAACAGACATTTTGGTTCAATGCCGACCAAATATCCTAACCTAATCTTGTCTCATTTGCCAGCACTTGGCCCATATCCCTCTAAACCCTTCCTATTCATATACTCATCCAGATGCCTTTTAAATGTTGTAATTGGAACCAGCCTCCACCACTTCCTCTGGCAGCTCGTTCCATACACACACCACCCCCATGTGAAAAAGATGTCCCTTCGATCCCTTGTAAATTTCCCCCTCTCACCCAAAACTGTGCCCTCTAGTTTGGGACTCCCCCACCCCAGGGAAAACACCACTTACCCTATCGTGCCTCTTATGATTTTATAAACCTCTGTAAGGCAACCCCTCAGCCTCCGACGCTCCAGGGAAAAAAAAACCCATGCCGATTCAGCCTTTCCCTATAGCTCAAACCCTCCAACACTGGTAACATCCTTGTAAATCTTCTCTGAACTCTTTCAAGTTTCACAACATCCTTCCGAAAGGAGGGAGACCAGAACATTCCAACATTCCAAATGTCATTTCTCCATTTCATAAAACCGATCATTAAACTGATTGAGCATACCTGTTCCATAACCAGATGATCCTGTGGGACAGAGAAATTGACGTTAACAGTATCAGCACAGAGTGAATTCAGAATCTACACCTTCAGCATAATCAGCTCAGCAATTCGTACATTCAGCGCTGCATTAATTACTAATTAATTTTGCTGTTTAAAACACTTAATGAACATTACCATTTATAATTATTTTTGTTTCCATTCATTCATCTCACCTCTGTTCTCAGCTGAATATCTAACTCTCATGCACCAAAGAAAAAGGTAAAATATAATCATTTCTCCTTCTACCTACTTCATATATTAAGTTTTACACAGTTTGCAAACATCACCCATTGCACTCACTTACTGAATTATACAGCACAGATACAGACCCTTCTGTCGAACTTATCCATGCTGACCAGATATGCTAACCTAATCTAGTCACATTTGCCAGGACTGAGCAGATAACCGCCAAAACCATTCCTATTTAGGTACCCATCCAGATGCTGTTTAAATTTAGACATTGTATCAGCCTCCACCACTTCCTCTGGCAGCTTGTTCCAAACACGCACCATCCTCTGTGTGAAAAGGTTGCCCCACAATCCCCTTTAAAATTTTTCCCCTCTCACCCTAAACCTGTGCCCTCTAGTTTGGGACTCCCCCACCCCAGAGAAAAGACCACGTACCCTATCCATGGCCCTCATGATTTTATAGACCTCTGTAAGGTTGCCCTTCAACCTCTGACTCTCCAGGGTAACAGCCCCAGCTTATTCAGCCTTACCCCATAGCTCAAACCACTCAGAGACCATTAAGAGCCCATAAATATATCAACAGAATGAAGACCAACATCCTTGACTTCGAGGATTAGAAACAAAGTTGATGACAGCTCAAATCCTCCAACCCTGGCAGCATCCTCGCAAATCTTTTCTGAACCCTTTCAAGTTTCACAACATCCTTCCGATAGGAGGGAGACCAGAATTGCACCCAACATTCCAAATGTAATTTCTCCATTTTGTAAAACCGATCAGTAAACTGATTGAGCGTACCTGTCCCATAACCACCCGATCCTGTAGGAAAGAAAAATTGATGTTAACAGTATCAGCGCAGAGTGAATTCAGAATCTACACCTTCAGCATAATCAGCTCAGCAATTCGTACATTCAGCGCTGCATTAATTACTAATTAATTTTGCTGTTTAAAACATTTAATGAACATTACCATTTAATTATTTTTGTTTCCATTCATTCATCTCACCTCTGTTCTCAGCTGAATATCTAACTCTCATGCACCAAAGAAAAAGGTAAAATATAATCATGTCTCTTTCTCCATACTTTATATATTACGTTTTACACAGTTTGCAAACATCACCCTTTGCAATCACCTATCGAATCATACAGTACAGAAAAAGACCCTTTGGTCCAACCTGTCCATGCCAAATATAATCTGAATCTAAAATAGTCCCACTTGCCTACTCCTGACCCATATCTCTCCAAATGTTTCCTATTCATGTACTTATCCAAATGTGTTTTAAACACTGTACCTGTGCCTGCATCCATCACTTCCTCAGGGAGTTTGTTTCACCCACAAACCAAAAACATTGCCCCATGTCTTTTTAAAATGTTTCTCCTGTTACCTTTAAAGTATGCCCTGAGTCTTCAAATCCCCCAACCAAGGGAAAATCCCCGAACCTACCATTCACATTATCTATGCCCCTCATGACTTTGTAAATCTCTATAAGGTCACCTCTCAACGTCCTACACTCTCGTGAAAAAAGTCACAGCCAATCCAGCCTCTCCTTATAATTCCATCCCTCCATTCCCAGCAACATCCTGGTAAATCTCTCCAGTTTAATAATATCCTACCTATAACAGGGTGACCGGAACTGGACACAGTTCTCCAAAAGAGGCCTCACCAACATCCTGTTCAAACTCAACATGACGTCCCAAATCCTAGAGATGTGCAGGTTAGGTGGATTGGCCATGCTAAATTGCCCATAGTGTTAGGTGGATTAGTCAGGGGTAAATGTAAGGGAGTGGGTCTGGGCAGGCTGCTCTTCGGAGGGTTGGTGTGAGTTTGTTGGACAGGACAGAAGGGCCTGTTACCACACTGTAGGAAATCTAATCTAATCTAATCTATACTCATTGTCTGAGCAATGAATGCATGCGTGCTAAACACCTCCTTAATCATCCTGTCTACATGTGATGAAACTTGCACTGAACTATGTACCTGAACTCCCAGGACTCTCTGTTCTACAGCACTCCCCAGGGACCAACCATGAACTGTGTAAGTCCTGTCCAAAGAGGTCACTGGTTTGGGAGGTAGTGCTGAAGGACCCTGGGTAATATGACCTATAATTTGAACTATGAAGGGTGGCACGGTGGCTCAATGGTTAGCACTGCTGCCTCCCAGGACTAGGGACCTGGGTTCGATTCCACCCTTGGGCGACTGTCTGAGTGGAGTTTGTGCATTCACTCTGTGTCCTCCCACACTTCAACAATGTGCAGGTTAGGGTGGATTGGCTACTGTGTCCAGGGATGTAAAGGTTAGGTGGGTTAGCCAGGGGAAATGCGGGATTACAGGGATGGGTTGGGAAGGGGTGGGCTGCTCTTTGGAGGGTCAGTGTGGACCGCCAAATGGCCAATGTCCACACTGTAGGAAATCTATGATTTAGATTCATTCATGGGATAGAGCCATTTAATTTGATGTTAATGTTCTGAGCTGCTGCATAATCTCAAACAATTGCACTAATGATTGGGCACTATTTTGACTTCTCCCTCATTCCTGCGTTTGCAGTATTTGGGGAGGGAGATTCAGTTTATGATCGCGTTTACCCACTGCCCCCACCATCGTCACTACTTTATCGCAGTCACAAAGTGAGAGGTCAGAGCTTGTGATTTCCAGGTGATTGTCATCGTATTTACTAAGGTCCACTGAACGCAGCATTAATTACAAAGTTTCTGCAACATCTTCATGTCATGTGCTCTCTCCTATCAAAATGATCTCTTGACCAATAATTTCAAAGGACGCGGGTTCACTCTTTTACTTCTTTATAACCACAGAGTAGGTGCCACATTGCAGGATAATGGGACCATGGCTCTCCGTCTGAGGTCATAGAGTCATAGAGATGTACAGCACGGAAACAGACATTTTGGTTCAATGCCGACCAAATATCCTAACCTAATCTTGTCTCATTTGCCAGCACTTGGCCCATATCCCTCTAAACCCTTCCTATTCATATACTCATCCAGATGCCTTTTAAATGTTGTAATTGGAACCAGCCTCCACCACTTCCTCTGGCAGCTCGTTCCATACACACACCACCCCCATGTGAAAAAGATGTCCCTTCGATCCCTTGTAAATTTCCCCCTCTCACCCTCAACTGTGCCCTCTAGTTTGGGACTCCCCCACCCCATGGAAAACACCACTTACCCTATCGTGCCTCTTATGATTTTATAAACCTCTGTAAGGCAACCCCTCAGCCTCCGACGCTCCAGGGAAAAAAAAACCCATGCCGATTCAGCCTTTCCCTATAGCTCAAACCCTCCAACACTGGTAACATCCTTGTAAATCTTCTCTGAACTCTTTGAAGCTGCACAACATCCTTCCGATTTCTTCATTTTGTAAAACTGATCATTAAATTGAATGAACGTACCTGTTCCATAACCACCCGATCCTGTGGGACAGAGAAATTGACGTTAACAGTATCAGCACAGAGTGAATTCAGAATCTACACCTTCAGCATAATCAGTTCAGCAATTCGTACATTCAGTGTTGCATTAATTACAAATTAGTTTTGCTCTCTGAAAAATGTAATGAACATTACCATTTATAATTATTTTTGTTTCAATTCATTCATCTCATCTTCATTCTCAGCTGAATATCGAACTCTCATGCACCAAAGAAGAAGGTAAAATATAATCATTTCTCCTTCTTCATGCTCTATATATTAATGTTTACACAGTTTGCAAACATCACCCTTTGCACTTACTTATCGAATCATACAGCACAGAAGCAGACCCTTCGGTCCAACTTGTCCATGCTGACCAGATATCCGAACGTAATCTAGTCCCATTTGCCAGAACTGAGCCAATATCCCTTGAAACCCTTCTTATTCATATACTCATCCAGATGCCTTTTAAATGTTGTCATTGTACCAGCCTCCACCAATTCCTCTGGCAGCTGGTTCCATACATGTACCACTCTCTGCAAGAAAATGTTGCCCCTTAGGTCCCTTTAAAGTTTTTCCCTTCTCATCCTAAACCCGTGCCCTCTAGGTCAGGACTCCTTCACCCCAGGGAAAAGGCCACTTACCCTATCCATGCCCCTCATGATTTTATAAACTCTGTAAGGTCACCTCTCAGCCTCCGACTCTCCAGGGAAAACAGCCCTAGCCTTTTCAGCCTCTTCCCTATAGCTCAAACCACTCAAAGACCATTGAGAGCCCGTAAATATATCAACAGAGTGAAGACCATCATTCTTGACTGTGAGGGTTTGAAACGACGATGATGACAGCTCAAACCCTCCAACCCTGGCAAAATCATTGGAAATCTTTTCTGAACCCTTTCAAGTTTCACAACATCCTTCCAATGGGAGGAAAACCTGAATAGCAACCAATGTTCCAAAAGTCATTCCTTCGTTTTGTAAAACTGATCATTAAACTGAATGAGCATACCTGTTCCATAACCACCCGATCCTGTGGGACAGAGAAATTGATGTTAACAGTATCAGAGCAGAGTGAATTTACACCTTCAGCATAATCAGTTCAGCAATTCAGTGTTGTATTAATTACAAATGAAGTTTGCTCTTTAAAACATTGAATGAACATTACCATTTATAATTATTTTTGTTTCCATTCATTCATCTCACCTTCTGTTCTCAGCTGAATATCTAACTCTCATGCACCAAAGAGGAAGGTAAAATATAATCATTTTCCTTCTTCATGCTCTATATATTAATGTTTACACAGTTTGCAAAGATCACCCTTTGCACTTACCTATCGAGTCATACAGCACAGAAACAGAGCTTTTGGTCCAACTAGTCCGTGTGAAACATAATCTGAATCTAAATTAGTCCCACTTGCCTGCTCCTGTCCCATACCCCTCCAACCCTTTCCTATTCCTGGACTTATCCAAATATCTTTTAAACACTGTACCTGTACCTGCATCCATCACTTCCTCAGGAAGTTCGTTTCACACACAAACCACTTTCTGCATCAAAAAAATTTGCCCCATCATGTCTTTGTTAAATCTTTCTGCTGTTATTTTAGAAATATGCCCCTAGTCTTAAAATCCCCCACCCTCGGGGAAAGCCACCTGCCATTCACATTATCTATACTCTTCATGGCTTTATAACCCTCTATGAGGTCACCTCTCAACTACTTACACTAGAGTGAAAAAAGTCCCAGCCTATCCAGCGTCTCCTTATAACGCAAACCCTCCATTCCCAGCAACCTTCTGGTAAATCTCTCCAGTTTATTGATATCCTTCCTATAACAGGGCGACCAGAACTGGACACAGCACTCCAAAACAGACCTCACCAACGTCTTGTTCAAACTCAACATGATGTCCCAATACCTATACTCATTGTCTGAGCAATGAATGCAAGCGTGTTAAACACCTTTTTAACCATCCTGACTACATGTAACCCAACTTTCACTGAAATATGTACCTGAACCCCTAGGTCTCTCTATTCAACAGCACTCCCCAAGGTCCTACCATTAACTGTGTAAGTCCTGCCCAAAAAGGTCACTGGTTTGGGACGTAGTGCTGAAGAATCCTGGGTAATATGACCTATAACTTGATCTATGAAGGGAGGCATGTTGGCTCAGTGGTTAGCACTGCTGCCTCCCAGGACTAGGGACTGGGTTCAATTCCACCCTTCGGTGACTCTCTCTGTGGAGTTTGCACATTCACTCTGTGTCTGCATGGGTTTCCTCCCACAATTCAATGATGTGCAAATTAGGGTGGATTGGCCATGGGAAATCGTGTTCAGGGATGTACAGGCTCGGTGGGTTAGCCTGGGGAAGTGCGGGATTACGGGTATGGGGTCAGAATGGGTGGGATCCTCTTCTGAGGGTATGTGTGGATCAATGGGCAGAATGGCTAGCTTCCACACTGTAGGGAGTCTATGATTTGGCTTCACTCATGGGATAGAGACATTTAATTTAATGTTAATGCTCTGAGCCGCTACATAATCTCAAACAATTTCATTAATGATTGAGCACTCTTTTGACTTCTCCCTCATTCCTACGTTTGCAGACTTTGGGGAGGGAGATTGAGTTTATGATAGAGTTTACCCACTGTCCCCACCGTCATCATCAGTTTATCGCAATCACAAAGTCAGAGGTCAGAGGTTGTGATTATCGGGCTACTGTCATCGTATTTACTAAGGCCCACTATACGTACCGTTAATTACAAAGTTTCTGCAACATCTTTATGTCATGTGCTCTCTGCTATCAAATGTATCTCTCAACCATTAATTTTTAAGGAAGGTTGTACATCCCATTACTTCTTTGTAACCACAGAGTAGATGTCACATTTCAGGATAATGGGACCATGGCTAACATCAGCTCTCCATTCTATGTCACAGAGTCATAGAGATGTACAGCATGGAAACAGACTCTTCAGTCCAATGTGTCCATGCCAACCAGATATCCGAACCTAATCTCGTCCCATTTGCCAGAACTGAGCCGATATCCCTTGAAACCCTTCCTATTCATGTACCCATCCAGATGCCTTTTAAATGTTGTCATTGTACCAGCCTCCACCACTTCCTCTGGCAGCTGGTTCCATACATGTACCACTCTCTGCAAGAAAATGTTGCCCCTTAGGTCCCTTTAACGTTTTTCCCTTCTCACCCTAAACCCGTGCCCTCTAGTTCAGGACTCCTTCACCCCAGAGAAAAGGCCACTTACCCTATCCATGCCCCTCATGATTTTATAAACTCTGTAAGGTCACCTCTCAGCCTCCGACTCTCCAGGGAAAACAGCCCTAGCCTATTCAGCCTCTTCCCTATAGCTCAAACCACTCAAAGACCATTGAGAGCCCGTAAATATATCAACAGAGTGAAGACCGTCATTCTTGACTTTGAGGGTTTGAAACGACGATGATGACAGCTCAAACCCTCCAACCCTGGCAAAATCATTGGAAATCTTTTCTGAACCCTTTCAAGTTTCACAACATCCTTCCAATGGGAGGAAAACCGGAATAGCAACCAATGTTCCAAAAGTCATTCCTTCGTTTTGTAAAACTGATCATGAAACTGAATGAGCATACCTGTTCCATAACCACCCGATCCTGTGGGACAGAGAAATTGATGTTAACAGTATCAGAGCAGAGTGAATTTACACCTTCAGCATAATCAGTTCAGCAATTCAGTGTTGTATTAATTACAAATGAAGTTTGCTCTTTAAAACATTGAATGAACATTACCATTTATAATTATTTTTGTTTCCATTCATTCATCTCACCTTCTGTTCTCAGCTGAATATCTAACTCTCATGCACCAAAGAGGAAGGTAAAATATAATCATTTTCCTTCTTCATGCTCTATATATTAATGTTTACACAGTTTGCAAACATCACCCTTTGCACTTACCTATCGAGTCATACAGCACAGAAACAGAGCTTTTGGTCCAATCAGTCCGTGTGAAACATAATCTGAATCTAAATTAGTCCCACTTGCCTGCTCCTGCCCCATACCCCTCCAACCCTTTCCTATTCATGTACTTCTCCAAATATCTTTTAAACACTGTACCTGTACCTGTATCCATCACTACCTCGGGAAGTTCATTTCACACACAAACCACTCTCTGCATCAAAAAAATTTGCCCCCTCATGTCTTTGTTAAATCTTTCTGCTGTTATTTTAGAAATATGCCCCTAGTCTTAAAATCCCCCACCCTCGGGGAAAGCCACCTGCCATTCACATTATCTATGCTCTTCATGGCTTTATAACCCTCTATGAGGTCACCTCTCAACTACTTACACTAGAGTGAAAAAAGTCCCAGCCTATCCAGCGTCTCCTTATAACGCAAACCCTCCATTCCCAGCAACCTTCTGGTAAATCTCTCCAGTTTATTGATATCCTTCCTATAACAGGGCGACCAGAACTGGACACAGCACTCCAAAACAGACCTCACCAACGTCTTGTTCAAACTCAACATGACGTCCCAATACCTATACTCATTGTCTGAGCAATGAATGCAAGCGGGTTAAACACCTTTTTAACCATCCTGACTACATGTAACCCAACTTTCACTGAAATATGTACCTGAACCCCTAGGTCTCTCTATTCAACAGCACTCCCCAAGGTCCTACCATTAACTGTGTAAGTCCTGCCCAAAAAGGTCACTGGTTTGGGACGTAGTGCTGAAGAATCCTGGGTAATATGACCTATAACTTGATCTATGAAGGGAGGCATGTTGGCTCAGTGGTTAGCACTGCTGCCTCCCAGGACCAGGGACTGGGTTCAATTCCACCCTTCGGTGACTCTCTCTGTGGAGTTTGCACATTCACTCTGTGTCTGCATGGGTTTCCTCCCACAATTCTATGATGTGCAAATTAGGGTGGATTGGCCATGGGAAATCGTGTTCAGGGATGTACAGGCTCGGTGGGTTAGCCTGGGGAAGTGCGGGATTACGGGTATGGGGTCAGAATGGGTGGGATCCTCTTCTGAGGGTATGTGTGGATCAATGGGCAGAATGGCTAGCTTCCACACTGTAGGGAGTCTATGATTTGGCTTCACTCATGGGATAGAGACATTTAATTTAATGTTAATGCTCTGAGCCGCTACATAATCTCAAACAATTTCATTAATGATTGAGCACTCTTTTGACTTCTCCCTCATTCCTACGTTTGCAGACTTTGGGGAGGGAGATTGAGTTTATGATAGAGTTTACCCACTGTCCCCACCGTCATCATCAGTTTATCGCAATCACAAAGTCAGAGGTCAGAGGTTGTGATTATCGGGCTACTGTCATCGTATTTACTAAGGCCCACTATACGTACCGTTAATTACAAAGTTTCTGCAACATCTTTATGTCATGTGCTCTCTGCTATCAAATGTATCTCTCAACCATTAATTTTTAAGGAAGGTTGTACATCCCATTACTTCTTTGTAACCACAGAGTAGATGTCACATTTCAGGATAATGGGACCATGGCTAACATCAGCTCTCCATTCTATGTCACAGAGTCATAGAGATGTACAGCATGGAAACAGACTCTTCAGTCCAATGTGTCCATGCCAACCAGATATCCGAACCTAATCTCGTCCCATTTGCCAGAACTGAGCCAATATCCCTTGTAACCCTTCCTATTCATGTACCCATCCAGATGCCTTTTAAATGTTGTCATTGTACCAGCCTCCACCACTTCCTCTGGCAGCTGGTTCCATACATGTACCACTCTCTGCAAGAAAATGTTGCCCCTTAGGTCCCTTTAACGTTTTTCCCTTCTCACCCTAAACCCGTGCCCTCTAGTTCAGGACTCCTTCACCCCAGACAAAAGGCCACTTACCCTATCCATGCCCCTCATGATTTTATAAACTCTGGAAGGTCACCTCTCAGCCTCCGACTCTCCAGGGAAAACAGCCCTAGCCTATTCAGCCTCTTCCCTATAGCTCAAACCACTCAAAGACCATTGAGAGCCCGTAAATATATCAACAGAGTGAAGACCGTCATTCTTGACTTTGAGGGTTTGAAACGACGATGATGACAGCTCAAACCCTCCAACCCTGGCAAAATCATTGGAAATCTTTTCTGAACCCTTTCAAGTTTCACAACATCCTTCCAATGGGAGGAAAACCTGAATAGCAACCAATGTTCCAAAAGTCATTCCTTCGTTTTGTAAAACTGATCATGAAACTGAATGAGCATACCTGTTCCATAACCACCCGATCCTGTGGGACAGAGAAATTGATGTTAACAGTATCAGAGCAGAGTGAATTTACACCTTCAGCATAATCAGTTCAGCAATTCAGTGTTGTATTAATTACAAATGAAGTTTGCTCTTTAAAACATTGAATGAACATTACCATTTATAATTATTTTTGTTTCCATTCATTCATCTCACCTTCTGTTCTCAGCTGAATATCTAACTCTCATGCACCAAAGAGGAAGGTAAAATATAGTCATTTTCCTTCTTCATGCTCTATATATTAATGTTTACACAGTTTGCAAACATCACCCTTTGCACTTACCTATCGAGTCATACAGCACAGAAACAGAGCTTTTGGTCCAATCAGTCCGTGTGAAACATAATCTGAATCTAAATTAGTCCCACTTGCCTGCTCCTGCCCCATACCCCTCCAACCCTTTCCTATTCATGTACTTCTCCAAATATCTTTTAAACACTGTACCTGTACCTGTATCCATCACTACCTCGGGAAGTTCATTTCACACACAAACCACTTTCTGCATCAAAAAAATTTGCCCCCTCATGTCTTTGTTAAATCTTTCTGCTGTTATTTTAGAAATATGCCCCTAGTCTTAAAATCCCCCACCCTCGGGGAAAGCCACCTGCCATTCACATTATCTATGCTCTTCATGGCTTTATAACCCTCTATGAGGTCACCTCTCAACTACTTACACTAGAGTGAAAAAAGTCCCAGCCTATCCAGCGTCTCCATATAACGCAAACCCTCCATTCCCAGCAACCTTCTGGTAAATCTCTCCAGTTTATTGATATCCTTCCTATAACAGGGCGACCAGAACTGGACACAGCACTCCAAAACAGACCTCACCAACGTCTTGTTCAAACTCAACATGACGTCCCAATACCTATACTCATTGTCTGAGCAATGAATGCAAGCGTGTTAAACACCTTTTTAACCATCCTGACTACATGTAACCCAACTTTCACTGAAATATGTACCTGAACCCCTAGGTCTCTCTATTCAACAGCACTCCCCAAGGTCCTACCATTAACTGTGTAAGTCCTGCCCAAAAAGGTCATTGGTTTGGGACGTAGTGCTGAAGAATCCTGGGTAATATGACCTATAACTTGATCTATGAAGGGAGGCATGTTGGCTCAGTGGTTAGCACTGCTGCCTCCCAGGACCAGGGACTGGGTTCAATTCCACCCTTCGGTGACTCTCTCTGTGGAGTTTGCACATTCACTCTGTGTCTGCATGGGTTTCCTCCCACAATTCAATGATGTGCAAATTAGGGTGGATTGGCCATGGGAAATCGTGTTCAGGGATGTACAGGCTCGGTGGGTTAGCCTGGGGAAGTGCGGGATTACGGGTATGGGGTCAGAATGGGTGGGATCCTCTTCTGAGGGTATGTGTGGATCAATGGGCAGAATGGCTAGCTTCCACACTGTAGGGAGTCTATGATTTGGCTTCACTCATGGGATAGAGACATTTAATTTAATGTTAATGCTCTGAGCCGCTACATAATCTCAAACAATTTCATTAATGATTGAGCACTCTTTTGACTTCTCCCTCATTCCTACGTTTGCAGACTTTGGGGAGGGAGATTGAGTTTATGATAGAGTTTACCCACTGTCCCCACCGTCATCATCAGTTTATCGCAATCACAAAGTCAGAGGTCAGAGGTTGTGATTATCGGGCTACTGTCATCGTATTTACTAAGACCCACTATACGTACCGTTAATTACAAAGTTTCTGCAACATCTTTATGTCATGTGCTCTCTGCTATCAAATGTATCTCTCAACCATTAATTTTTAAGGAAGGTTGTACATCCCATTACTTCTTTGTAACCACAGAGTAGATGTCACATTTCAGGATAATGGGACCATGGCTAACATCAGCTCTCCATTCTATGTCACAGAGTCATAGAGATGTACAGCATGGAAACAGACTCTTCAGTCCAATGTGTCCATGCCAACCAGATATCCGAACCTAATCTCGTCCCATTTGCCAGAACTGAGCCGATATCCCTTGAAACCCTTCCTCTTCATGTACCCATCCAGATGCCTTTTAAATGTTGTCATTGTACCAGCCTCCACCACTTCCTCTGGCAGCTGGTTCCATACATGTTCCACTCTCTGCAAGAAAATGTTGCCCCTTAGGTCCCTTTAACGTTTTTCCCTTCTCACCCTAAACCCGTGCCCTCTAGTTCAGGACTCCTTCACCCCAGAGAAAAGGCCACTTACCCTATCCATGCCCCTCATGATTTTATAAACTCTGTAAGGTCACCTCTCAGCCTCCGACTCTCCAGGGAAAACAGCCCTAGCCTATTCAGCCTCTTCCCTATAGCTCAAACCACTCAAAGACCATTGAGAGCCCGTAAATATATCAACAGAGTGAAGACCGTCATTCTTGACTTTGAGGGTTTGAAACGACGATGATGACAGCTCAAACCCTCCAACCCTGGCAAAATCATTGGAAATCTTTTCTGAACCCTTTCAAGTTTCACAACATCCTTCCAATGGGAGGAAAACCTGAATAGCAACCAATGTTCCAAAAGTCATTCCTTCGTTTTGTAAAACTGATCATTAAACTGAATGAGCATACCTGTTCCATAACCACCCGATCCTGTGGGACAGAGAAATTGATGTTAACAGTATCAGAGCAGAGTGAATTTACACCTTCAGCATAATCAGTTCAGCAATTCAGTGTTGTATTAATTACAAATGAAGTTTGCTCTTTAAAACATTGAATGAACATTACCATTTATAATTATTTTTGTTTCCATTCATTCATCTCACCTTCTGTTCTCAGCTGAATATCTAACTTTCATGCAGCAAAGAGGAAGGTAAAATATAATCATTTTCCTTCTTCATGCTCTATATATTAATGTTTACACAGTTTGCAAACATCACCCTTTGCACTTACCTATCGAGTCATACAGCACAGAAACAGAGCTTTTGGTCCAATCAGTCCGTGTGAAACATAATCTGAATCTAAATTAGTCCCACTTGCCTGCTCCTGCCCCATACCCCTCCAACCCTTTCCTATTCATGTACTTCTCCAAATATCTTTTAAACACTGTACCTGTACCTGTATCCATCACTTCCTCGGGAAGTTCATTTCACACACAAACCACTCTCTGCATCAAAAAAATTTGCCCCCTCATGTCTTTGTTAAATCTTTCTGCTGTTATTTTAGAAATATGCCCCTAGTCTTAAAATCCCCCACCCTCGGGGAAAGCCACCTGCCATTCACATTATCTATGCTCTTCATGGCTTTATAACCCTCTATGAGGTCACCTCTCAACTACTTACACGAGAGTGAAAAAAGTCCCAGCCTATCCAGCGTCTCCTTATAACGCAAACCCTCCATTCCCAGCAACCTTCTGGTAAATCTCTCCAGTTTATTGATATCCTTCCTATAACAGGTCGACCAGAACTGGACACAGCACTCCAAAAGAGGCCTCACCAACGTCTTGTTCAAACTCAACATGACGTCCCGATGCCTATACTCATTGTCTGAGCAATGAATGCAAGCATGTTAAACACCTTCTTAACCATCCTGACTACATGTGACCCAACTTTCACTGAACTATGTACCTGAACCCCTAGGTCTCTCTATTCAACAGCACTCCCCAAGGTCCTACCATTAACTGTGTAAGTCCTGCCCGAAAAGGTCATTGGTTTGGGACGTAGTGCTGAAGAATCCTGGGTAATATGACCTAGAACTTGATCTATGAAGGGAGGCATGTTGGCTCAGTGGTTAGCACTGCTGCCTCCCAGGACTAGGGACCTGGGTTCGATTCCACCCTTCGGTGACTCTCTCTGTGGAGTTTGCACATTCACTCTGTGTCTGCATGGGTTTCCTCCCACAATTCAATAATGTGCAAATTAGGGTGGATTGGCCATGGGAAATCGTGTTCAGGGATGTACAGGCTCGGTGGGTTAGCCTGGGGAAGTGCGGGATTACGGGGATGGGGTCAGTATGGGTGGGATCCTCTTCTGAGGGTATGTGTGGATCAATGGGCAGAATGGCCAGCTTCCACACTGTAGGGAATCTATGATTTGGCTTCACTCATGGGATAGAGACATTTAATTTAATGTTAATGCTCTGAGCTGCTACATAATCTCAAACAATTTCATTAATGATTGAGCACTATTTTGACTTCTCCCTCATTCCTACGTTTGCAGACTTTGGGGAGGGAGATTGAGTTTATGATAGAGTTTACCCACTGCCCCCACCGTCATCATCAGTTTATCGCAATCACAAAGTCAGAGGTCAGAGCTTGTGATTATCGGGCTACTGTCATCGTATTTATTAAGGCCCACTATACGTACCGTTAATTATAAAGTTTCTGCAACATCTTGATGTCATGTGCTCTCTGCTATCAAATGTATCTCTCAACCATTAATTTTTAAGGAAGGTTGTACATTCCATTACTTCTTTGTAACCACAGAGTAGATGTCACATTTCAGGATAATGGGACAATGGCTAACATCAGCTCTCCATTCTATGTCACAGAGTCATAGAGATGTACAGCATGGAAACAGACTCTTCAGTCCAATGTGTCCATGCCAACCAGATATCCGAACCTAATCTCGTCCCATTTGCCAGCACTTGGCCAATATCCCTCCAACCCTTTCCTATTTATGTACTTCCCCAAATATCTTTTAAACGCTGTACCTGTACCTGCGTCCACCACTTCCTCAGCAAGTTTGTTTCACGCACCAGCCACTCTCTGTGTAAAAAAAAATCGCCCTCATATCTTTTTTACATCATTCTCCTGTTCCTATAAAACTGTACCCTCCTAGTCTTCAAATCCCTCACCCAAGGGAAAAAAAAACACCTGCCATTCACCTTATTTATGCCCCTCATGACTTTATAAACCTCTATAAGGTCGCCTCTCAATATCCTACACTTGAGTGAAAAAGTCCCAGCCAATCGAGCCTCTCCCTGTATTATTCCAATCTCAAAGTTCGAGAGCAGCACTTTCCCAGACAGGGTTTAATATTTACAGTCACTATATTTCACAGGGATTGCTAAACGTCTCCATCAATTACAATGTTTGATCAAAGACTTTTCTTTTGTGACTGCTGTAAGTTGAAGAGCAGGAACTTCACCCCATTATCACTTAGTCCTAGGCAAACAGTTGTCCATGTTTAGGATTCTGATGCAGTGATATTTGTGTGTGTCTCTCATTAACATTGTTTATTACTCAGTGTGTGTCCTTTGTAGCAGCCTCCCGGTTGATAAATCACAGATAGATGCTAACTTGGCCAAATAGCAAGGGATGCTGGGTACATTGGCCAAGTAAATCTCTGAAATCACAAAATCCACACACCAAACAGAGTTCACACACACACTAGCAGAGGGCTGATGATTTGGAAATGCCGGTGTTGGACTGGGGTGTACAAAGTTAAAAATCACACAACACCAGGGTTATAGTCCAACAGGTTTAATTGGAAGCACACTAGCTTTTGGAGCAACGCTCCTTCATCAGGTGATAGTGGAGGACTCAATCCTAAGACCTAGAATTTATAGCAAACATTTACAGTGTGATGTAACTGAAATTATACATTGACAAATACCTTGATTGTCTGTTGAGTCTTTCATCTGTTTGAATACCACGATAGTTTCACTTCTTTCACGTGTAAATCACAAAACCTTGTTTTTAAAAGTTGCATGCTCGGGTTAGCTGTTAACAATGGTGATAGCTAGACAATATGTTGAAGGTGTTAGCCCCCTGTGTTCTCTGTCTATGCCATGATGTTTAGATTGATTCTAATCTAAAAAGTGAGATTATAGAGTTTTACATGAATGCATGCAGTTTTTGAGCAAAGTACAATGTAACTCTGCAAGTACAAATTCACCCCACAAAATATATGTGTGCATGTGGGTCTTTGTCTGTGTGTGTGTGTGTGTCTGGGTTGGGGGTTGTGAGTGTGAGAGAGAGTGTAGTGAGTGTAGAGTGTCTTAAGTCTGTGAGGGAGTGCAGGCTAGTGACATTAAGCATAATGTAAAAGGCAGCAGTTATCCTGGACAGACATATCCCCCAACAACTTACCCACCAAACAATACAGGGCCCAGACAGAAAGGTACTGGCTCCTGCTACACATAGAAACTGATATCCAAATGATTGACAATGTTTCAAACTGACAATGTGTTGCTGGAAAAGCGCAGCAGGTCAGGCAGCATCCAAGGATTCTCCTGCTCCTTGGATGCTGCCTGACCTGCTGCGCTTTTCCAGCAACACATTTTCAGCTCTGATCTCCAGCTTCTGCAGTCCTCACTTTCTCCTGGAATGTTTCAAACTGTTAAGTGCATCTCCCTGATTGGCCAGAACTACAGAATGCTCCCAGCAAACCATCCAAAAAGGTATAAAAACAGGGTTCATCTCCAGCTTGCCCTCTTGCACTCTCTTAGACCTTCTGAGGAGACCAGCATGGCAAGGGGGAAGAGACCAGCTGGCTATTCAGACAGAGATAGGGAGATGAAGAGAGAGGAAGAGAGGAAGAGCGATAGAGAGATGAAGAGAGAGACAGAGACAGAGAGGAATAGAGACATAGAGAGATGAAGAGAGAGATAGAGAGTGAGGAAGAGAGACAGCAGCAGTGCAGAGACAGAGCCAGAGACCAAGTGACTGCGTAAATCTACGAGACACTTGGGAAGTTTTGTAACCTCAAGGGGCCGAATGGGATGAGAGAGAGAGTAAGTTTAGCATTATAGGTCATTGTAACTTGTTTCGTCATAAATTTGGGACTGTTTTGCATTGGCAACGGCTTGTGTTCACTGTGATTTGACTACTTAAATATTGTGGGACACCTGGGAGAAAACATTCACAACATTCTGGTCAGAGTTGTCTCACTTGATTAAGGAGGGTCTGGATAACACAGTAATCTCTAAAACCAGTTTATAATATTAAAGACCGTACCTGTAGTACCATGGCCTTTTCCTGTGGAAGGTACAAAGCACAGAGGGTTAATGAACATTGCAGAAAATTAACTTACAGGTTCAACACAATTGTTTCGACAGTTGGTTCATTCAGATTCGGAACTTGGACTAGGAACGTGGGTTCGATTCCAGCCTCAGGCGACTGTCTGTGTGGAGTTTGCACATTCTCCCTGTGTCTGTGTGAGTATCCTCCCACAATCCAACGATGTGCAGATTAAGGTGGATTGGCCATGGGAAATTGCCCATAGTGACCAGGGATTAACATGCTCAGTGGGTTAGGCAGGGTTCCAGGAATGGGGTGGGTCTACGTGGTCTGTTCTTTGGAAGGTATCTGTGGACTTGATGGGCTGAATGTCCAGGGTCCACACTGTAGGGGATCTATGATTTGGCTTCACTCGTTGGATTGAGCCACTTAATTTGATGCTAATGCTCTGAGCTGCTACATAATCTCAAACAATTGTATTACTGATTGGGCACTATTTTGACTACTCCCTCATTCCTGCATTTGCAGTGTTTGGGGAGGGAGAGTGAGTTTATGATCGAGTTTAGGAATGAGACCAGAATTGCACCCAACATTCCAAATGTCATTTCTCCATTTTGTAAAACCGATCATTAAACTTAATCAGCGTACCTGTTCCATAACCACCCGATCCTGTGGGACAGAGAAATTGACGTTGACAGTATCAGCACAGAGTGAATTCAGAATCTACACCTTCAGCATAATCAGCTCAGCAATTTGTACATTCAGTGAAAACATTTATAATATTCTGGTTGGAGTTGCCTCACCTGATCAAAGAGGGACGAGACAACACAGTAATCTCTAAAACCAGTTTCTAACATTAAAGACCGTACCTGTGGTACCATAACCTTTTCCTGTGGAAGGTACCGAAGCAGGGAGGGTTAGTGAACATTGCAGAAAACAAACAGGGAACTTACACATTCAACACAATTGTCCCAACAATTCAGATTATTATAAATTGTGTGTGTGCATCTCTCATTAAAAACAAACACTAAAGGAATAATTCTACCTTCTCAGATTTATATCTAATGATCTTCCATCAAACCAAAATGAGAATTATATACACCCCCTTCAAAAAGGCATCAATCCACAATCACATACACATTTTGCCATTAACACTTGCTTCATTTCAACTTATTCATGTTCCCTTTAGCAATATGTTTGGTCAGACCCATCGGGGACAATGACTGAGTGAGCTGTCTGCTGTTTAATGAACATGTTAAAGTGTTCACTGAGGTCAGGATTGGTAGTGCTGTAGATTTTGTTTATCCTTACTGAGCTAGCGAATGGAAATACGTTACAGTGTGCTCTGGTTAACAATTCTCGGGTGAAACCGTCAAAGCTTCCCTGCTTGGATAGAATTGTATTATATTTGTGATATGCTTGAGTATTGACCTATAACCTGAGCTAAGAGGGGAGGCATGGTGGCTCAGTGGTTCGCACTGCTCCTCCCAGGACTAGGGACCTGAGTTCAATTCCAGCCTTGGGTGACAGTCAGTGTGGAGTTTGCACATTCTTCCCCGTGTCTCCCCCAATTCGACAATGTGCAGATGAGCGCGGATTGATCATGGGAAACTGCCCATAATATCCGGGAATGTACAGGTTCTTTGTGTTAGCCAGGGTTATGGGGATGGTATGGGTCTTGGTGGGCTACTCTTTGTGGAGTCGATGGGCCGATTGGTCAGCTTCCACAATTTAGGGATTCTATAATATCCTAATCTAATCTCATCTCATGTGCCAGCACTTGGCCAATATCCCCCCAAACCCTTCCTATTCAAGTACTCATCCAGATGCCTTTTAAATGTTGTAATTGTACCATTCTCCATCACTTTCTCTGGTAGACCATTCTATACATGCACCACGTTCTGCGTGAAAAAGATGCCCCTTAGGTCCCTTTTAAACGTTTCCCCTCTCACCCAAACCTGTGAACTCTAGTTCTGGACTCCCCCACCTCTAGGAAAAGACCCATCACCCTATCCATAACCCTCATGATTTTATAAACCTCTGTAAGGTCACCCCTCAGCCTATGACGCTCCAAGGAATACAGCCCCAACGTATTCAGCCTCTCCCCATAGCTCAAACCCTCCAACCCTGGCAACATCCTTCTACATCTTCTCTGAATCTTTCTAAGTTTCACAACATCTTTCTGATAGGATGGAGATCAGAACTGCACCCAATATTCCAAATGTCATTTCTTGATTTTGTAAAACTGATCTTCAAATTGAATGAGTGTACCTCATTGACGATATCAGCACAGAGTGAATTCAGAATCTACACCATCAGCATAATCAGTTCAGCAATTCCTACTTTCAGTGTTGCATTAATTACTAATTAATTTTGCGCTTAAAACAGTTAATTAACATTACCATTTATAATTATTTTTGTTTTAATTCATTCCTCTTACCTCGATCTTCAGCTCGATATCTAAGTCTCATGCACCAAAGACGAAGGTAAAATATAATCATTTCTCCTTCTTCATACTTTATATTTTAATGTTGACACATTTTGCAAACATCGCCCTTTGCACTCATTTATCCAGCACCGAAACAGATGCTTGGTCCCACAAGTCCGTGCCGAACACAATCACAATCTGAACCAGTCCCACTTGCCCGCTCCTAGCCCATATCCCTCTAACCCTTTCCTATTCATGGACTTATCCAAATGTCGTTTCAACGCTGTACCTGTACCTGCATCCACCACTTCCTCAGGAAGTTGGTTTCACCCACAAACCACTCTCTGTACAAAAGAAATGCCCCTCATGTTTTTTTTAAAATCATTTTCCTGTCACTTTAAAATTGTGGCGCCTAGTCTTCAAATCCCCCACCCGAGCGAAAAGCCACCTGTCATTCACTTTATTTCTGCCCCTCTTGACTTTATAAACAAGTATGAGGTCAACTCTCAACATCCTGGACTCTAGTGAAAAAAGTCCCAGCCTATCCAGCCTCTCCTTGTAATGCGCATTTTCCCACTGTCTCTATTCACCCAACATTGTCAGTGTCCTCCCTGTATTATTCCAATCTCAAAGTTCGAGAGCAGCACTGTGGCCTTTCCCAGACAGGGTCTGATATATTTACAGTCACTATATTTCACAGGAACTGCTGAAGGTCTGCATCAATTACAACATTTGATCAAAGCCTTTTCTCTTGTGATTGCTGTAGGTTGAAGGGCAGGAACTTCACCCCATTATCACTTTGCCCCAGGTGAACAGTTGTCCATGAGCAGGGTTCTGATGCAGTGACATTTGTGTGTGTCTCTCACTGACATCGTTTATTGCTCAGTCCCTGTCCCTTGTAGCAGCTTCCTGGCTGATGAATCACAGATAGATGCTCACTTGGCCAAAGAGCAAAGGATGCTGGGTACATTGGTCAAGTAAAACTCTGAAATCACAAAACCCATACAGCAGACAGAGTGCAAACACAGCTGCAGGGAGCTAGTGACATTAGCATAATGTAAAAGGCTACACCAGATTATAGTCCAACAGATTTAATTGGAAGCACACGAGCTTTCAGAGCGACGCTCCTTCTCCACACAGAGAGTCACCTGAGGCGGGAAATGAACCCAGGTCTCTAGCGCTGTGAGGCAGCAGTGCTAACCACTGTGCCACCGTGCCGCCCCAAATTCTAAGGCAAAACCTTCAGAACTTCCCTGCTTGGATAGAATGACCTTATTTTTGTGATATACTTGGCTATCGAACTACAACTTGAACTATGTGGGGTGGCATGCTGGATCAGTGGTTAGCACTGTTCCTCCCAGGACTAGGGACCAGGGTTTGATTTCACCCTCGGGTGACTGTCTGTGTGGAGTTTGCACATTCTGTCCGTGTCTGGGTGGGTTCCCTCCCACAATTCAACAATGTGCAGATTAGGCTGGATTGGCCATGGGAAATTGTCCATAGTGACCAGGGATGTACAGGCTGTGTAGGTTTGCTAGGGGAAATGAGGGATTATGGGGATGAGGAGTGTATAGGTGGGCTGCTGTTCTGAGGGATTGTGTAGACTCAATGGGCTGAATGGCCAGCTTGCACACTGTGGGTATTCTATGATTTGGCTTCATTCATGGGATCGAGCCATTTAATTTGATATTAATGCTCTGAGCTGCTGCATAATCTCAAACAATTGCATTAATGATTAGGCACTATTTTGACTTCTCCCTCATTCCTGCATTTGCAGTGTTTGGTGGGGGAGATTGAGTTTATGATCGAGTTTAACCACTGTTCCCACCGTCATCATCAGTTTATCGCAATCACAAAGTGAGAGGCTATAGCATTTCTTGTGGTTTCCTGGCATTCTGTCATCATATTTTCGAAGGTCCACTGAACTTCCTGTTAATTACAAAGTTTAGGGAACATCTTTATGTCATGTGCTCTCTGCTATCAAATGTATCTCTCGACCATTAATTTCAAAGGAAGGTTGTTCATTCATTACTTCTTTATAACCACAAAGTAGATGCCACATTGCAGGAGAATGGGACAATGGCTACCAGCTGCTCTCCGTCTGAGGTCATAGAGTCACAGAGATGTACAGCACCGAAACAGACCCTTCAGTCCGTCCCGAAGTTTGTGAGAAGATTTGTAGCTCGGATGCTCGTTGTTGTGGTTCTGTTCGCCGAGCTGGGAACTTGTGTTGCAGACGTTTCGTCCCCTGTCTAGGTGACATCCTCAGTGCTTGGGAGCCTCCTGTGAAGCGCTTCTGTGATGTTTCCTCCGGCATTTATAGTGGTTTGAATCTGCCGCTTCCGGTTGTCAGTTCCAGCTGTCCGTTGCAGTGGTCCAGTTTAATAATATCCGTCCTATAACAGGGCAATCAGAACCGGACACAGTACTCCAGAAGAGGCCTCATCAATATCCTGTACAGCCTCAACACGATGTCCCAAATGCTGACCAGATATCGTAACCTAATCTAGTCCCATTTGCCAGCACATGGCTCATATCCCTCTAAACCCTTCCTATTCATGTACTCATCGAGATGCTTCTTAAATGCTGCAATTGTACAAGTCTCCACCACTTCCTTTGGCAGCTCGTTCCATGAATGCACCACTCTCTGCGTGAAAAAGATGCCCCTTAGATCCCTTTTAAATCGTTCCCCTCTCACCCTAAACCTGTGTCCTCTAGTTCAGGACTCCCTCACCCCAGGGAAACAACTTGGTCTGTTTCTCCTATCCATGCCCCTCATGATTTTAAAAATCTCTGTAAGGTCACCCCTCAGTCTCTGACGCTCCAGAGAAAAACACCCCAGCCCACTCAGCTTCCAACCCTGGCAATATCCTTCGAAATCTTCTCAGGCCAGAACTGCACCCAACATTCTAAATGTCATTTCTGCAATTCGTAAAACTGATCATTAAACTGATTGAGCGTACCTGTTCCATAACCATCCGATCCTGTGGGACAGAGAAATTGACGTTAACAGTATCAGCACAGAGTGAATTCAGAATCTACACCTTCAGCATAATCACTTCAACAATTCCTACATTCAGTGTTGCATTAATTACTAATTAAATTTGCTTTTACAAATATTTAATGAACATTACCATTTATAATTATTTTTGTTTCAGTTCATTCATCTCACCTCCATTCTCAGCTGAATATCTAACTCTCATGCACCAAAGACGAAGGTAAAATATAATCATTTCTCCTTCTTCATACTTATATATTAATGTTTACACAGTTTGCAAACATCACCCTTTGCACTCATTTATCAAGTCATCCAGCACCGAAACAGAGCCTTCGGTCCCACCAGTTCATGCCAAACATAATCTGAACCGAAACTAGTCCCATCTGCCCGCTCCTGGCCCATATCCCTCTAACCCTTTCCTATTCATGTACTTATCCAAATGTCATTTAAACACTGTACCTGTACCTGCATCCACCACTTCCTCAGGAAGTTGGTTTCACACACCAGCCACTCTCTATGTAAAAAAATTGCCCCTCATGTCATTTTTAAATCTTTCTGTTGTTACATACAAAACATATGCCTCTTCAAGTCCCTCACCTTCGGGAACAGTCATCTGCCATTCACCTTATCTATGCCCCTCTTGACTTTATAAACCTCTATAAGGTCACCTCTCAACTTCCTACACTCGAGTGAAAAAAGTCCCTGCCTATCCAGCCTCTCCATATAACGCACACCCTCCTTTCCCAGGAACACTCTGGTAAATCTCTCCAGTTTAATCAAAGTTTGTGAGGAGATTTGTAGTTCGGGTGCTCGTTGTTGTGGTTCTGTTCGCCGAGCTGGGAATTTGTGTTGCAGACGTTTCGTCCCCTGTCTAGGTGACATCCTCAGTGCTTGGGAGCCTCCTGTGAAGCGCTTCTGTGATGTTTCCTCCGGCATTTATAGTGGTTTGAATCTGCCGCTTCCGGTTGTCAGTTCCAGCTGTCCGTTGCAGTGGTCCAGTTTAATAATATCCGTCCTATAACAGGGCAATCAGAACTGGACACAGTACTCCAGAAGAGGCCTCATCAATATCCTGTACTACCTCAACATGACGTCCCAAATGCTATACTCATTGTCTGAGCAATGAATACAAGCGTACCAAACACCTTCTTAACCATCCTGTCTACATGTGACCCAACTTCCACTGAACTATGTACCTGAACCCCTTGGTCTTTCTGTTTGACAACACTCCCCAGGGCCCTACCATTAACTATATAAGTCCTGCCCAAAGAGGTCACTGGTTTGCAAGGTGGTGCTGAAGGATCCTGGGTGATTTAGTTAGCTGGGGGTTGTTTATCCCTCTGTCTATATTCACCCAGCACAGTCAGTGTCCTCCCTGTAATATTCCAATCTCAAAGTTAGAGAGCTTCACTGTAGCCTTTCCCAGACAGGGTTTGATATTTACAGTCATTATATTTCACAGGGACTGCTGAACAGCTACATCAATTACAATGTTTGATCAAAGCCTTTTATTTTGTGATTGCTGTAAGCTTAAGTGCATGAACTTCACCCCATTATCACTTTGTCCCAGGTGAACAGTCATTGATGCATAGGATTCTGATGCAGTGACATTTGTGTGTGTCTATCACTGACATTGTTTATTGCTCAGTGTGTGTCCTTTCTAGCAACTCCAAGCTGATAAATTACAGATAGATGCTAACTTGGCCAAGGAGCAAGGGATGCTGGGTACATTGGCCAAATAAAACTCTGAAATCACAAAACCCACACACCAGAGAGAGTGAAAACACAGCCACTGGGGGCTAATACCATTAGCATAATGTAAAGGTAGCAGTTATCTTGGACAGACATATCCCCCAACAACTTACCCACCAAGCAATGCAGGGCCCAGACAAAAAGGTACTGGTTCCTGCTACACACAGAAACTGACATCCAAAGGATTGACAAAATGTTTCAACCTGTAAAGTGCGTCTCCCTGATTGGCCAGAAGTACAGAAAGTTCCCAGCAAACCATCCAAAAAGGTATAAAAACAGGGTTTGCATGCAGACTGCTCTCTTTGACCAAGGCAAGGGGACAGACTAGCTGGCCATTCAGAGAGACGGGGAGGGAGGAAGAGAGAGAGAGAGAGAGAGAGAGTGAAGAAAAGTGAGATAGAGAGAGAGAAAGCAGCAGTGCAGAGACAGAGCCAGAGAGCGAGCGACTATGTAAATGTACAAGAGAATCGGCTTCACTCATGGGATCGAGTCCTTTAATTTGCTGTTAATGCTCTGAGCTGCTGCATAATCTCAAACAATTGCATTCATGATCGGGCACTATTTTGACTTCTCCCTCATTCCTACCTTTACAGTGTTTGGGGAGGGAGAGTGAGTTTATGATCGAGTTTACCCACTGTCCCACCATCGTCACTACTTTATCGCAATCACAAAGTGAGAGGTCAGAGATTGTGATTTCGGGCATTCTGTCATCGTATTTACTAAGGTCCACTGAACGCAGCATTAATTACAAAGTTTCTGCAACATCTTCATGTCATAGAGATGTACAGCATGGAAACAGACCCTTCGGTCCAACCCGTCAATGCCGACCAGATATCCTAATTTAATCACGACCAATTTGCCAGCAACTGGCCCATATCCCTCTAAGCCCTTCCTATTCATATACTCATCCAGATCCCTTTTAAATTGTATAATTGGAACCAGCCTCCACCACTTCCTGTGGCAGTTCATTCCATGCATGCACCACTCTCTGCGTGAAAATGTTACCCTTCAGGTCCCTTTAGACTTTTCCCTCTCTCACCCTAAACCCATGCCCTCTAGTTCTGGACTCCCTCACCCCAGAGAAAGGATCATTTACCCTATCCGTCCTCCTCATGGTTTTATAAACCTCTGCAGGTTCACCCCTCAGCCTCCGACGCTCCAGAGATAAATGCCCACGCTGATCCAGCCTCTCCCTACAGCTCAAACCCTCCAACCCTGGCAACATCCTCCTAAATCTTCTCTGAATCCTTTCCAGGTTTCGCAACATCCTTCCGATAGGAGGGAGACCAGAATTGCAATCACTCTTCCAAATGTCATTTCTCCATTTTGTAAAACCGATCATTAAACTGATTGAGCGTACCTGTTCCATAACCACCCGATCCTGTGGGGCAGAGAAATTGATGTTAACAGTATCAGCGCAGAGTGAATTCAGAATCGACACCATCAGCATAATCAGTTCAGCAATTCCTATATTCAGTGTTGTATTAATGACAAGTTACTTTTGCTCTTTCAAAAATGTAATGAACAATACCATTTATAATTATTTTTGTTTCAGTTCATACATCACATCTCTGTTCTCAGCTGAATATCTAACTGTCATGCGCTAAAGAGGAAGGTAAAATATACTCATGTCTCCTTCTTCATACTTTATATATTAATTATTAATGATATATATTAGACAGTTTGCAAACATCACCCTTTGCACTCATTTATAGAGTCAGTCAGCACTGAAACAGAGCCTTCGGTCCCACCAGCCCATGCCAAACATAATCCGAATCTAAATTAGTCCCACCCACCTATTCCTGGTCCATATCTCTCCAACCCTTTCCTATTCACGAACAGCTCCAAATGTCATTTAAACGCTGTACCTGTACCTGCATCCACCACTTCATCAGGAAGTTGGTTCTACACACCAGACACTCTCTGTGTAAACAAATTGCCCCAGATGTCTTTTTAAAATCTTTCCGCTGTTACATTGAAAAAATATGCCCCTCCTCTTCAGATCCCGCACCCTCAGCAAAGGCCACCTGCCATTCACCTCATCGATGCCCCTCTCGACTTTATAAACCTCCATAAGCTCACTGCTCAACTTCCTACACTCGAGTGAAACAAAATCTCAGCATATCCAGGCTCTCCTTATAACACAATCCCTCCAATCCCAGCAACATCCTGGTAAATCTCTCTCCAGTTTAATAATCTCCTCCCTATAACAGGGCGACCAGAACTGGATACAGTACTCCAGAAGAGGCCTCACCAATGTCCTGTACAGCATGACAACCCAATACCTATACTCATTGTCTGAGCAATGAAGGCAAGTATGCTAAACACCTTCTGAACCATCCTGTCTACATTTGACCCAACCTTCACTGAACTATGTAACTGAACCCCTCGGTCTCTCTGTTCTACAGTACTCCCCAAGGCTCTACCATTAACTGTATAAGTCCTGAGCTCAGAGGTCACTGGTTTGGGAGGTGGTGCTGAAGGATCCTGGGTGATATGGTTAACTGGTGGAGGGGGGGTTATCCCACTGTCTATATTCACCCAGCACTGTTAGTGTTCTCCCTGTATTATTCCAATCTCAAAGTTCGAGAGCTGCACTGTGGCCTTTCCCAGACAGGATCTGATATATTTACAGTCAGTATATTTCACAGGGACTGCTGAAGGTCTCCATCAATTACAACGTTTGATCAAAGCCTTTTCCCTTGTCATTGCTGTAAGTTGAAGAGCAGGAACTTCACCCCCATTACCACTTTGTCCCAGGTGAACAGTTGTCCACCGTTCTGGGTTCTGATGCAGTGACATTTGTGTGTGTCTCTCACTGACATCGTTTATTGCACCATCACCATAATCAGTTCAGCAATTCGTACATTCAGTGAAAACATTTATAACATTCTGGTTGGAGTTGCCTCACTTGATCAAAGAGGGACGAGACAACACTGTAATCTCTAAAACCAGTTTCTAACATTAAAGACCGTACCTGTGGTACCATAACCTTTTCCTGTGAAAGGTACCGAAGCAGGGAGGGTTAGTGAACATTGCAGAAAACAAACAGGGAACTTACACATTCAACACAATTGTTTCAACAGTTGGTTCATTCAGATTATGATAAGTGGTGTGTGTGCATCTCTCATTAAAAACAAACACTAAAGGAATAATTCTACCTTCTCAGATTTATATCTAATGATCTTCCATCAAACCAAAATGAGAATTATATACTGCCCCCTTCAAAAAGGCATCAATCCACAATCACTAACACATTTTGCCATTAACACTTGCTTCATTTCAACTTATTCATGTTCCCTTTGACAATACGTTTGGTCAGACCCATCGGGGACAATGACTGAGTGAGCTGTCTGCTGTTTAATGAACATGTTAAAGTGTTCACTGAGGCCAGGATTGATAGTGCTGTAGATTTTGTTTATCCTTACTGAGCTAGCGAATGGAACTACTTTACAGTGTGCTCTGGTTAACAATTCTAGGGCAAAACCGTCAGACCCTCCCTACTTGGATAGAATGATCTTATATTTGTGATATACTTGGCTGTTGACCTACAACTTGAACTATGAGGGGAGGCATGGTGGCTCAGTGGTTAGCACTGCTGCCGCACAGAACTAGGGACCAGGGTATGATTCCACCCTTGCGTGACTGTCTGTGTGGTGTTTGCACATTCTCACTGTGTCTGCGTGGGTTCCCTCCCACAATTCGACAATGTGCAGATTAGGGTGGATTGGCCATAGGAAATTGCCCATAGTGACCAGGGACGTACAGGAGTTGTGGGTTTCTTGGGGAAATGAAGGATTACAGGGATGAGGAGTGTATAGGTGGGCTGCTGTTCTGCGGGTTTGTGTAGACTCAGTGGGCTGAATGGCCAGCTTGCACACTGTGGGTATTCTATGATTTGGCTTCATTCATGGGATCGAGCCATTTAATTTGATGTTAATGCTCTGAGCTGCTGCGTAATCTCAAACAATTGCATTCATGATTGGGTACTATTTTGACTTCTCCCTCATTCCTGCGTTTGCAGTGTTTGGTGGGGGAGATTGAGTTTATGATAGCATCTACCCACTGTTCCCACCGTCATCACCAGTTTATCGCAATCACAAAGTGAGAGGTCAGAGCTTGTGATTTCCAGGCTATTGTCATCCTACTTACTAAGGTCCATCGAACTTCCTGTTAATTACAATGTTTAGGGAACATCTTTGTGTTGGGTGCTCTCTGCTAATAAAATGTAATCTCTCGACTATTAATTTCAAAGGAAGGTTGTACATTCCATTACTTCTTTATAATCGTAGATTGGATGCCACATTGCTGGATAATGGGACAATGGCTAACATCAGCTGTCCATCCTAGGTCACAGAGTCACAGAGATGTACAGCACTGAAACAGACTCTTTGGTCCATCACGTCCATGCTGACCAGATATCGTAACCTAATCTCGTCCCATTTGCCAACACCTGGCCCATATCCCTCTAAGCCCTTCCTATTCATATACTCATCCAGATGCCTTTTAAATGGTGTAATTGGAACCAGCCTCCACCACTTCCTCTGACAGTTCATTCCATGCATGCACCACCCTCTGCGTGAAAATGTTACCCCTCACGTCCCTTTAGAATTTTTCCTCTCTCACCCTAAACCCATGCCCTCTAGTTCTGGACTCCCTCACCCCAGAGAAAGGATCATTTACCCTATCCATCCTCCTCATGGTTTTATAAACCTCTGTAGGTTCACCCCTCAGCCTCCGACGCTCCAGAGAAAAATGCCCACGCTGATCCAGCCTCTCCCTACAGCTCAAACCCTCCAACCCTGGCAACATCCTCCTAAATCTTCTCTGAATCCATTCCAAGTTTCACAACATCCTTCCGATAGGAGGGAGATCAGAATTGCAACCACTATTCCAAATGTCATTTTGTAAAACCGATCATTAAACTGATTGAGCGTACCTGTTCCATAACCACCCGATCCTGTGGGACAGAGAAATGGACGTTAACAGTATCAGCACAGAGTGAATTCAGAATCTACACCTTCAGCATAATCAGCTCAGCAATTCCTACATTCAGTGTTGCATTAATTACTAATTAATTTTGCTTTTGCAAATATTTAATGAACATTATCTTTTATAATTATTTTTGTTTCAGTTCATTCATCTCATCTCCATTCTCAGCTGAATATCTAACTCTCATGCACCAAAGACGAAGGTAAAATATAATCATTTCTCCTTCTTCATACTTTATATATTAATGTTTACACAGTTTGCAAACATCACCCTTTGCACTCATTTATCAAGTCATCCAGCACCGAAACAGAGCCTTCCGTGCCACCAGTTCATGCCAAACATAATCTGAACCGAAATTAGTCCCATCTGCCCGCTCCTGGCCCATATCCCTCTAACCCTTTCCTATTCATGTACTTATCCAAATGTCATTTAAACACTGTACCTGTACCTGCATCCATCACTTCCTCAGGAAGTTGGTTTCACACACCAGCCACTCTCTATGTAAAAAAATTGCCCCTCATGTCGTTTTTAAATCTTTCTGCTGTTACATTCAAAACATATGCCTCTTCAAGTCCCCCACCTTCGGGAACAGCCATCTGCCATTCACCTTTTCTATGCCCCTCTTGACTTTATAAACCTCTATAAGGTCACCTCTCAACTTCCTACACTCGAGTGAAAAAAGTCCCTGCCTATCCAGCCTCTCCGTATAACACAAACCCTCCTTTCCCAGGAACTCTCTGGTAAATCTCTCCAGTTTAATAATATCCGTCCTCTAACAGGGCAATCAGAACTGGACACAGTACTCCAGAAGAGGCCTCATCAATATCCTGTACTACCTCAACATGACGTCCCAAATGCTATACTCATTGTCTGAGCAATGAATACAAGCGTACCAAACACCTTCTTAACCATCCTGTCTACATGTGACCCAACTTTCACTGAACTATGTACCTGAACCCCTTGGTCTCTCTGTTTGACAACACTCCCCAGGGCCCTACCATTTACTGTATAAATCCTGCCCGAAGAGGTCACTGGTTTGTGAGGTGGTGCTGAAGGATCCTGGGTGATTTAGTTAGCTGGGGGTCGTTTATCCCTCTTCTGGATTAGTGGTGCTGGAAGAGCACAGCAGTTCAGGCAGCATCCAAATAGCTTCAAAATCAATGTTTCGGGCAAAAGCCCCTTTCCTGATGAAGGGCTTTTGCCCGAAACGTCGATTTCGAAGCTATATGGATGCTGCCTGAACTGCTGTGCTCTTCCAGCACCACTAATCCAGAATCTGGTTTCCAGCATCTGCAGTCATTGTTTTTACCTCGTTGTTTATCCCTCTGTCTATATTCACCCAGCACAGTCAGTGTCCTCCCTGTAATATTCCAATCTCAAAGTTAGAGAGCTTCACTGTAGCCTTTCCCAGACAGGGTTTGATATTTACAGTCATTATATTTCACAGGGACTTCTGAACAGCTACATCAATTACAATGTTTGATCAAAGCCTTTTATTTTGTGATTGCTGTAAGTTTAAGTGCAGGAACTTCACCCCATTATCACTTTGTCCCAGGTGAACATTTGTCCATGAGCAGGTTTCTGATGCCGTGACCTTTGTGTGTGTCTCTCACTGACATCGTTTACTAGTCCCTGTCCTTTGTAGCAACCTCCTGGCTGATAAATCACCGATAGATACTAACTTGGCCAAGGAGCAAGGGATGCTGGGTACATTGGCCAAATAAAACTCTGAAATCACAAAACCCACACAGCAGAGAGAGTGCAAACACAACAGCCAGGGGCTAGTGACATTAGCATAATGTAAAAGGTAGCAGTTATCCTGGACAGACATATCCCCCAATGACTTAGCCACCAAACAATGCAGGGCCCAGACAGAAAGATACTGGGTCCTGCTACACACAGAAACTGACATCCAAATGATTGACAATGTTTCAAACTATTAAGTGCGTCTCCCTGATTGGCCAGAAGTACAGAAAGTTCCCAGCAAACCATCCAAAAAGGTATAAAAATAGGGTTCGCACGCAGACTGCTCTTTAACCCTCTTTGGCCAAGGCAAGGGGACAGACTAGCTGGCAATTCAGAGAGAGGGAGAGGGAGAGGGAGAGGGGAGAGAGAGAGAGGGAGAGGTTCAGGGAGTGAGAGAGAGAGGGAGGGAGAGAGGGAGGGAGGGAGAGGGAAAGGGAGAGAGAAAGGGAGAGAGAGAGAAAGAGAAAAAGCAGCAGTACAGGGCCAGAGCCAGAGAGCGAGCGACTATGTAAATGTATAACAGAATCGGCTTCACTCATGGGATAGAGCCATTTAATTTGATGTTCATGCTCTGAGCTGCTGCATAATCTCAAACAATTGCATTAATGATTGGGCGCTATTTTGACTTCTCCCTCATTCCTACCTTTACAGTGTTTGGGGAGGGAGATTGATTTTATGATCGAGTTTACCCACTGTCCCCACCATCGTCACCAGTTTACTGCAATCACAAAGTGAGAAGTCAGAGATTGTGATTTCTGCGCATTCTGTCATCGTATTTACTAAGGTCCACTGAACGTACCGTTAATTACAAAGTTTCTGCAACATCTTCATGTCATGTGCTCTCTACTATCAAATTTATACCTCGACCATTACTTTCAAAGGAAGGTTGTGCATTCCATTACTTCTTTATAACCACAGAGCAGATGTCACATTGCAGGATAATGGGAACATGGCTAACATCAGCCATCCGTCCGAGGTCATAGAGACGAACAGCATGGAAACAGACCCTTCAGTCCATTGCACCCATGCTGACCAGATATCCTAACCTAATCTAGTCCCGTTTGCCAGCACCTGGCCCATATCCTTATAAATCCTTCCTATTCATTTACTCATCCAGATGCCTTTTAAACGCTGTAATTGTACCAGCCTCCACCACTTCCTCTGGCAGCTCGTTCCATATCTGTACCACTCTCTGCATGCAAATGTTGCCCCTCAGGTCACTTTGGAATTATTCCCCGCTCATCTGAAACCCATGCCCTCTAGTTCTGGACACCCCAATCCAGAGAAAAGATCATTTACCCTTTCCATTCATCTCATGATTTTATAAAACTCTGTAAGTTCACCCCTCAGCCTCCGACGCTCCAGAGAAAAATGCCCACGCTGATCCAACCTCTCCCTACAGCTCAAACCCTCCAACCCTGGCAACATCCTCCTAAATCTTCTCTGAATCCATTCCAAGTTTCACAACATCCTTCCGATAGGAGGGAGACCAGAATTGCAACCACTATTCCAAATGTCATTTCTCCATTTTGTAAAACCGATCATTAAACTGAATGAGCGTACCTGTTCCATAACCACCAGATCCTGTCAGACAGAGAAATTGATGTTAACAGTATCAGCACAGAGTGAATTCAGAATCTACACCTTCAGCATAATCAGTTCAGCAATTCGTACATTCAGTGTTGTATTAATTACAAGTTACTTTTGCTCTTTCAAAAATTTAATGAATGATACCATTTATAATTATTTTGTTTCAGTTCACTCCTCTCACCTCTGTTCTCAGCTGAATATCTAACACTCATGCACCAAAGACGAAGGTAAAATATACTCATGTCTCCTTCTTCATACTTTATATATTAATTATTAATTATATATATTAGACAGTTTGCAAACATCACCCTTTGCCCTCATTTATAGAGTCACTCAGCACTGAAACAGAACCTTCGGTCCCACCAGTCCATGCCAAACATAATCCGAATCTAAATTAGTCCCACCCACCCATTCCTGGTCCATATCTCTCCAACCCTTTCCTATTCACGAACATCTCCAAATGTCGTTTAAACGCTGTACCTGTACCTGCATCACTACTTCCTCAGGAAGTTGGTTCCACACACCAGACACTCTCTGTGTAAACAAATTGCCCCAGATGTTATTTTTAAATCTTTCCGCTATTATATTGAAAAAATATGCCCCTCGTCTTCAGATCCCGTACCCTCAGCAAAAGCCACCTGCCATTCACCTCATCTATGCCCCTCTCGACTTTATAAACCTCTATAAGCTCACCGCTCAACTTCCTACACTCGAGTGAAACAAAATCCCAGCGTATCCAGCCTCTCCTTATAACACAATCCCTCCAATCCCAGCAACATCCTGGTAAATCTCTCCAGTTTAATAATCTCCTCCCTATAACAGGGCGACCAGAACTGGATACAGTACTCCAGAAGAGGCCTCATCAATGTCCTGTACAGCATGACGACCCAATACCTATACTCATTGTCTGAGCAATGAAGGAAAGTATGCTAAACACCTTCTTAACCATCCTGTATTTGACCCAATTTTCACTGAACTATGTACCTGAACCCCTAGGTCTCTCTGTTCTACAGTACTCCCCAAGGCTCTACCATTAACTGTATAAGTCCTGCCCAAAGAGGTCACTGGTTTGGGAGGTGGTGCTGAAGGATCCTGGGTGATATGGTTAGCTGGTGGAGTGGTGGGGGGAGGGGGGGGGCGCGGGGGTTATCCCACTGTCTATATTCACCCAGCACTGTTAGTGTCCTCCCAGTATTATTCCAATCTCAAAGTTCGAGAGCAGCACTGTGGCCTTTCCCAGACAGGGGCTGATATATTTACAGTCACTATATTTCACATGGACTGCTGAGTGTCTTAGTCAATTACAAAGTTTGATCAAAGCCTTTTCTCTTGTGAGTGCTGTAAGTTGAAGAGCAGGATGTTCTCCCCATTATCACTTTGTCCCAAGTGAACAGTTGTCTATGTTCAGGGTTCTGATGCAGTGACACTTTGTGTATGTGTCTCACTGACATCGTTTATTGGTCAGTCCCTATCCTTTGTAGCAGCCTCCTTGTTGATAAACCACAGATAGATGCTAACTTGGCCAAAGAGCAAGGCAGCAGTTATCCTGGTCAGACATAGTCCCCCAACAACTTACCCACCAAACAATGCAGGGCCCAGACAGAAAGGTACTAGGTCCTGCTACACAAACAAACTGACATCTAAATGATTGACAATGTTTCAAACTGTTAAGTGCGTCTCCCTGATTGGCCAGAAGTGCAGAAAGCTCCCAGCAAACCATCCAAAAAGGAATAAAAACAGGGTTTGCCTGCAGACTGCTCTCTTAGACCCTCTTAGACCCTTCTAAGGAGACCAGCATGGCAAAAGGAAGAGACAAGCTGGCCATTCAGAGTGAGGGAGGGAGAAAGAGCGAGAGATGAAGAGTGAAATCAGCATTGCAGAGACAGAGCCAGAGAGCGACCGACTATGTACATCTCCAAGAGACTTGGGATGTATTGTAAACTTCCCGAATAGGATGAGAGAGAGTATGTTTAGTATTAAGGGTCATTGTAATTTGTTTCCTCATAAAGCTGGGACTGTTTTGTGTTGGCACCGGCTTGTGTTTGCTGTGAATTGATTACTTCGGTATTGTGGGACACCTGGGAGAAAACATTCATAACATTCTGGTTGGAGCTGCCTCACTTGATTAAAGAGGGACTAGAAAACACAGTAATCTCTAAAACCAGTTTCTAACATTAAAGACTGTACCTGTAGTTCCATAGCCTTTTCCTGTGGAAGGTACCGATGCAGGGAGGGTTAGTGAAAATTGCAGAAAATAAACGGGGAACTTACACGTTCAACACAATTGTTTCAACAGTTGGTTCATTCAGATTATTACAAATTGTGTGTGCGTGCATCTCTTATTAAAAACAAGTACTAAAGGAATAACTCTCCCTTCTCAGATTAATACCTAATGATTTTACATCAAATCAAATGAAAATATACTCCCCCCTTCAAAAAGGCATCAATCCACAATCGCTAACACATTTTAACATTAACACTTGCTTCATTTCCAACTTATTCATGTTCCCTTTGACAATACGTTTGGTCAGATCCATCGGGGACAATGACTGAGTGAGCTGTCTGCTGTTTAATGAACATGTTAAAGTGTTCACTGAGGCCAGGATTGATAGTGCTGTAGATTTTGTTTATCCTTACTGAGCTATCGAATGGAACTACTTTACAGTGTGCTCTGGTTAACAATTCTAGGGCAAAACCATCAGACCCTCCCTACTTGGATAGAATTATGTTTGTGATATACTTGGCTATTGACTTAGAACTGGATCTATGAGAGGAGGCACGGTGGCTCAGTGGTTAGCACTGCTGCCTCCCAGGACTAGAGACTTGGGTTCAATTCCTCCTTTGGGTGACTGTCTGTGTGGAGTTTGCACATTCTCACTGTGTCTGCATGGCCTTCCTCCCACAATTCAACAATGTGCATTTAAGTGGATTGACCATGGGAAAGTACCCAGGAATGTACAGGCTAGGTGGGTTAGCCAGGGGAAATACAGGGTTTGGTGTGGGTGGGCTGCTCTTTGGAGGGTCAGTGTGGACTCAATGGGTGGAATGGCCAGCTTCCACACTGTAGGGAATCTATAATTTGGCTTCATTCTTGGGATCGAGCCATTTAATTTGCTGTTAATGCTCTGAGCTGCTGCATAATCTCAAACAATTGCATTCATGATTGGGCACGATTTTGACTTATCCCTCATTCCTGCATTTGCCGAGTTTGGGGAGGGAGAGTGAGTTTATGATCGAGTTTACCCACTGTCCCCACCATCGTCACTACTTTATCGCAATCACAAAGTGAGAGGTCAGAGCTTGTGATTTCCAGACGATTGTCATCGTATTTACTAAGGTCCACTAAATGTATCGTTCATTACAAAGTTTCTGCAACATCTTCATGTCATGTGCTCTCTACTATCAAATTTACCTCTCGACCATTAATTTCAACAGAAGGTTGTATGTTCCATTACTTCTTTATAACCACAGAGTAGATGTCACATTGCAGGATAATGGGACAATGGCTAACATCAGCCATCCATCGAGGTCATAATGTCACAGAGATGTACAGCATGGAAACAGACCCTTCAGTCCACCGTGTCCAATGCCAACCAGGTATTTTAAACTAATCTCGTCCCATATGCCAGCACTTGGCCAAAATCCCTCCAAACCCTTCCGATTCATGTACTCACCCAGACACCTTTTAAATGCTGTAATTGTACCAGCCTCCACCACTTCCTCTGGCAGCTTGTTCCATACATGCACCACCCTCTGCATGAAAATGTTGCCCCTCAGGTCCCTTTTAAATGTTTCCCTTCTCACCTTAAACCTCTGCCCTCTAGTTCAGGACTCCCCCACCCCAGAGAAAAGACCATTTATCCAATCCATGATCCTCATGATTTTATAAACCTCTGTAGGTTCGCCCCTCAGCCTCCAATGTTCCAGAGAAAACAGCCCCAGCCCATTCAGCCTTTCCTTGTAGCTCAAACCCTCCAACCCTGGCAACATCCTTGTAAATCTTCTCAGAACCTTTTCAAGTTTCACAACATCCTTCCGCTAGGACCAAGACTAGAATTGCACTCAACATTCCAAAAGTCATTTCTCCATTTTGTAAAACCGATCATAAATTGAATGAGCGTACCTGTTCCATAATCACCCGATCCTGTGGGACAGAGAAATTGATGTTAACAGTATCAGCACAGAATGAATTTACACCTTCAGCATAATCAGTTCAGCAATTCCTACATTCAGTGTTGCATTAATTAGATATTAATTTTGCTCCTTCAAAAATTTAATGAACATTACCATTTATAATTAGTTTTGTTCCAGTTCATTCATCTCATCTCGATTCTCAGCTGAATATCTAACTCTCATGCACCAAAGAAGAAGGTAAAATATAATCATCTCTCCTTCTTCTTATTCTATATATTAATATTTACACTGTTTGCAAACATCACCCTTTGCACTCACTTATCGAGTCATACAGCACAGAAACAGATGCTCAGTCCCACCAGTCTGTGCAAAAACATAATCCAAACCGAAATTAGTCCCACCTGCCTGCCCCTGCCCCATATCCCTCCAACCCTTTCCCATTTATGTACTTATCCAAATGTAGTTTAAATGCTGTACCTGTACCTGCATCTATCACTTCCTCATCAAGTTCGTTTCATACATCAGCCACTCTCTGTGTAAACAAATTGCCTCTCATGCTGTTTCTGCTGTTACATTGAAAACTTATGTCCCTCATTTTCAAACCCCCCACCCTAGGGAAAAGCCACCTGCCATTCACCTTATCTACGCTCTTCATGACTTTATAAAGCTCTATAAGGTCACCTCTCAACGTCCTATACACTAGTGAAAAATGTCTCAGCCTCTCCTTATAACGCCATCCCTCCAATCCCAGCAACATCCTGGTATCTCTCTCCAGTTTAATAATCTCCTCCCTATAACAGGGCGGCCAGAACTGGACACAATATTCCAGAAGAGGCCTCACCAATGTCCTGTACAGCATGACGACCCAGTACCTATACTCATTGTCTGAGCAATGAAGGCAAGTATGCTAAACACCTTCTTAACCATCCTGTCTACATTTGACCCAACTTTCACTGAAATATGTACCTGAACCCCTTGGTCTCTCTGTTCAACAGCACACCCCAGGGCCCTACCATTAACTGTATAAGTCCTGCCCGAAGAGGTCACTGGTTTGGGAGGTGGTGCTGAAGGATCCTGGGTGATATGGTTAGCTGGTGGAGGGGAGGGGGAGGGGGGGGGGGGGGGGGGGTTATCCCACTGTCTATATTCACCCAGCACTGTTAGTGTCCTTCCTGTACTATTCCAATCTCAAAGTTCGAGAGCAGCATTGTGGCCTTTCCCAGACAGGATCTGATATATTTACAGTCACTATATTTCACAGTCTTAGTCAATTACAACGTTTGAGCAAAGCCTTTTCTCTTGTGAGTGCTGTAAATTGAAGAGCAGGATCTTCTCCCCATTATCACTTTGTCCTAGGTGAACAGTTGTCCATGTTTAGGGTTCTGATGCAGTGACACTTTGTGTGTGTCTCTCACTGACATTGTTTACTGCTCAGTCCCTGTCATTTGCAGCAGCCTCCTGGCTGATAAGTCACAGATAGATGCTAACTTGGCCAAGGAGCAAAGGATGCTGGGAACATTGGCCAAGTAAAACTTTGAAATCATAAAACCCACACACCAGACACAGTGCAAACACAGCAGCTGGGGGCTAGTGACATAAGCATATTGTAAAAGGTAGCAGTTATCCTGGACAGACATATCCCCCAATAACTTACCCACCAAACAATACAGGGCCCAGACAGAAAGGTACTGGGTCCTGCTACATAAACAAACTGACATCTAAATGATTGACAATGTTTCAAACTGTTAAGTGTGTCTCCCTGATTGGCCAGAAGTGCAGAAAGCTCCCAGCAAACCATCCAAAAAGGTATAAAAACAGGGTTTGCCTGCAGACTGCTCTCTTGAATTCTCTTAGACCTTCTGAGGGGACCAGCATGGCAAGGGGGAGAAACCAGCTGGCTATTCAGAAAGAGGGAGAGAGAGAGAGAGATAGAGAGAGAGAGAGGAAGCGAGAGATAGAGAGAGAGGAAGAGAGAAATCAGCTTTGCAGAGTCAAAGCCAGAATGCAAACAACTTCATGAATCTACAAGAGACTCAGGATGTATTGTAAGCTTAAGGGGCCGAATAGGATGAGAGAATATGTTTAGTATTAAGGGTTATTATAATGTGTTTCCTCATAAACTTGGGAGTGTTTTGCGTTGGCACCGGTTCGTGTTCGCCTCAGAATTGTGGGACACCTGGGAGAAAACATTCATAACATTCCGGTCAGAGTTGTCTCACTTGTTTAAATAGGGACTTCACCGTAATCTCTAAAGCCAGTTTCTAACATTAAAGACTGTACCTGTAGTACCATGGTCTTTTCCTGTGGAAGGTACCGAAGCAGAGAGGGTTAATGAACGTTGCAAAAAACTAATGGGGAACTTACACATTCAACACAATTGTTTCGACAGTTGGTTCATTCATATTATTATGAATTGTGTGTGCGCTTTCTCATTAAAAATAGGAATAATTCTCCCTTCTCAGATTAATATTTAATGATCTTACATCAAACGAAAATGAGAATATATATTCCGCCCGTCAAAATCCACAATCGCTAACACATTTTATCATGAACACTTGCTTCATCTCAACTTATTTATGTTCGCTTTGGCAATATGTTGGGTCAGATCCGTTGGGGACAATGACTGAGTGAGCTGTCTGCTGTTTAATAAACATGTTAAAGTGTTCACTGAGGCCAGGATTGATAGTGCTGTAGATTTTGTTTATCCTTACTGAGCTATCCTTACTGTGCTTTGGTTAACAATTTTCAGGCAAAACTGTCAGAATTTCCCTGCTTGGATAGAATGATATGTTTATGATATACTTGCATGTTACCTGAGCCAGCAAATTGGCACAATAGCTCAAATGGTTAGCACTGCTGCCTCACAGCGATAGGGACCTGGGTTCAATTCCACCCTCGGGAAACTGTGCGCATGTTCAGCGTGGGTTTCCTCTAGCTTCCTCCCACAGTCCTAAAGTGTGCTGGTTCACCTGGATTACCAATGCTATATTGTCCCATGGTGACCAGGGATGTGATGGCTGAATGGGTTAAACATGGCAAATACAGGGATATGGTCAGTGGGGTGTGATGCCCTACAGAAGGACGGTATGGTCCACTTCTACGTTGTCGGGATTCTATGATTTGGCTTCACTCGTGGGATCGAGCCACTTAATTTGCTGTTAATGCTCTGAGCTGCTGAATAATCTCAAACAATTGCATTCATGATTGGGCACTATTTTGACTTCTCTCTAATTCCTGCGTTTGCAGAATTTGGGAAGGGAGAGTGAGTTTATGATCGAGTTTACCCACTGCCCCCACCATTGTCATTACTTTATCGCAATCACAAAGTGAGAGGTCAGAGCATGTGATTTCCGGGCTAATGTAATCATATTTACTCAGGTCCACTGAATGTACCGTTAACTACAAAGTTTGGCAAACACCTTTATCTCGTGTGCTCTCTGCTACCAAATTATTTACAAATGTATGGCACAGGATGCTGAAAGATCCAATCCATTCAATATGTCTTGAAGTGGCTAATTTAATAGTAAACATCATCTTGAAAAAAAATAACTAGGAGATTAGGATCTCCTCAGTCCAGGGACTGACTCTGAGCCGGCTGGTCACAGGCTATGTACCATGCACAATTAAATAAAGGGTGACTTGGCGATGGGTTACTCAACTCAGTGCGGTTATTTCAACTTCTTTATAACCAAAGAGTAGATGCCACATTTCAGGTCAAAGGTGGATAACCTCAGCATTAATCAGTGCTAAGAGCGCAGTGCTGAAAGAGTGGGGAGAAATGTGTCTTTTTCTAGTTGGCAATCAGTGGCTAGTGGCGTGTCTCAGGGATCAGTGTTGGAGAGCAAAATGTACAGAGGACACTGAAGGTCTGAAGAGGGATGGAGAGACGTTAAGTGAGTGAGCAAGGGTTTGGCAGCTGTTAGGAAATGTCAGGTCATCCATTTCCATAGGGCTAACGGCAAAATGGACCGTTATTGAAATGGTGAAAAATCACAGCGTGCTGCAGTGCAGAGGGACGTGGGAGTCTGTGTGCAGAGGGACCTGGGAGTCCGGGTGCAGAGGGAACTGGGAGTCCGGGTGCACAGGGACCTGGGAGTCCAGGTGCAGAGGGACCTGGGAGTCTGGGTGCAGAGGGAACTGGGAATCTGGGTGCAGATGGATCTGGGAGTCCGGGTGCAGAGGGAACTGGGAGTCCTGGGGCAGAGGGACCTGGGAGTCCAGGTGCAGAGGGACCTGGGAGTCCGGGTGCAGAGGGAACTGGGAGTCCGGGGGCAGAGGGACCTGGGAGTCCAGGTGCAGAGGGACCTGGGAGTCTGGGTGCAGAGGGAACTGGGAGTCTGGGTGCAGAGGGAACTGGGAGTCCGGGTGCACAGGGACCTGGGAGTCCGGGTGCACCGGGATCTGGGAGTCCAGGGGCAGAGGGACCTGGGAGTCCGGGTGCAGAGGGACCTGGGAGTCCGGGTGCAGAGGGACCTGGGAGTCCGGGTGCAGAGGGACCTGGGAACCTGGGTGCAGATGGATCTGGGAGTCCGGGTGCACAGGGAACTGGAGTCCGGGTACAGAGGGACCTGGGAGTCCGGGTTCAGAGGGAACTGGGAGTCCGGGTGCAGAGGGACCTGGGAGTTCAGGGGCGGAGCGACCTGGGAGTCTGAGTGCACACGGATCTGGGAGTCTGGGTGCAGAGGGGCTTGGGAGTCTGGGTGCAGAGGGACCTGGGAGTCTGGGTGCAGAGGGACCTGGGAGTCTGGTGCAGAGGGACCTGGGAGTCTGGGTGCACATGGGCCTGGGAGTCCGGGTGCACATGGGCCTGGGAGTCCGGGTGCACAGGGACCTGGGAGTCCGGGTGCACAGGGACCTGGGAGTCCGGGTGCACAGGGACCAGGGAGTCCGGGTGCAGAGGGACCTGGGAGTCCGGGTACACAGGGACCTGGGAGTCCGGGTGCACAGGGACCTGGGAGTCCGGGTGCACAGGGACCTGGGAGTCCGGGTGCACAGGGACCTGGGAGTCCGGGTGCACAGGGACCTGGGAGTCCAGGTGCAGAGGGACCTGGGAGTCCGGGTGCACAGGGACCAGGGAGTCCGGGTGCAGAGGGACCTGGGAGTCCGGGTGCAGAGGGACCTGGGAGTCCAGGTGCAGAGGGACCTGGGAGTCCGGGTGCACAGGGACCTGGGAGTCCAGGTGCAGAGGGACCTGGGAGTCCGGGTGCAGAGGGACCTGGGAGTCCAGGTGCAGAGGGACCTGGGAGTCCGGGTGCACAGGGACCAGGGAGTCCGGGTGCAGAGGGACCTGGGAGTCTGAATGCAGAGGGACCTGGGAGTCTGGGTGCTGACGGAACTGGGAGTCCGGGTGCACAGGGACCTGGGAGTATGGATGCACAGGGACCTGGAAGTCCGGGTGCACAGGGACCTGGGAGTCCGGGTGCAGAGGGACCTGGGAGTCCGGGTGCACAGGGACCTGGAAGTCCGGGTGCACAGGGACCTGGGAGTCCGGGTGCACAGGGACCTGGGAGTCCGGGTGCACAGGGAACTGGGTGTCCGTGTACTGAGGGTGATGAAGGAGGCAAATGGAATTTTCACCTTCATTGCTAAGGGGATGGAGTTTAAAAGCAGGGACGTTTTGGGTGCTGGGGAGGCCACCACCTGGAGTACTGTCCACAATTCTTGTCTCCTTACTTGAGAAAGGATGTACTGGCACTGGAGGGGATGCAGAGGAGGTTCGCGAGGTTGATTCCGGAATTGAGAGGGTTATGAGGAGGAAATGAGCAGACTGGGACTATACCCATTGCAATCGAGAAGAATTGGGGGGGGGTGGGGAGGACATAGAACATAGAACATAGAACAATACAGCACAGAACAGGCCCTTCGGCCCACGATGTTGTGCCGAACTTCTATCCTAGATTAAGCACCCAAGATTAAGGAGTCTTACAGAAACATATATAATGATGAAAGGAGTAGATAAGATAGAAGCAAGGAGGCTGTTTCCACTGACATGTGAAACTAGAACGGGGGGGGGGAAGGCGGGGGAGGCATAGCCTTAAAATAAGAGGAGCAGATTTGGGACGGAGTTGAGGAGGAAGTTCTTCACCAAAAGAGTTGTGAATCTGTGAAATTTCCTGCCCAGGGAAGCAGTTGGGACTACATCCTTGAATGTTGATTGAGAGATTTTGGAACAGTAAAGGAATTCAGGGTTAGGGGAGTGGGTGGATGAGTGGAACTGTGTCCATGAGGAAGATCAGCCATGATCTTATTGAAGCGTGGAGCGGGCTGGGGAGACAAGATGACCTCCTCCTGCTCCTAGTTCTTATGTTTTTATGTATTCATCAGAAGTCACATTGCAGAATAATGATGTGGTGTTTGACATCAACAGCTATAGTGCACAGTCACTCTGTCATTTTGTTAAACCGGTCTTTAAACTGAATGAGCATACCTGTTCCATAACCACCCGATCCTGTGGGACAGAGAAATTGATGTTAACAGTGTCAGCACAGAGAGAATTCAGAATCTACACATAATCAGTTCAGCAATTCTTACATTCAGTGTTGCATTAATCACAAATTAATTGTGCTCTTTGAAAAATGTAATAAAAATTATCATTTATAATTATTTTTGTTTCAGTTCATTCACCTCACCTCTGTTCTCAGCTGAATATCGAACTTTCATGCAGCAAAGAGGAAGGTAAAATATAATCATTTCTCCTTCTTCATACTTTATATATTAATGTTTACACAATTTGCAAACATTACCCTTTGCACTCATGTACAGAGTCATCCAGCATCAAAACAGACCCGTCCGTCCAACCAGTCTGTGCCAAACATAATCTGGACCTAAATTAGTCCCACCTGCCTGCTCCTGGCTCATATCCATCCAACCCTTTCCTACTCCTGGACTTATTCAAATATCTTTTAAACACTGTACCTGTACCTGCATCCACCACTTCCTCGGGAAGTTCATTTCAAACACAAACCACTCTCTGCATTAAAAAAAAATTGCCCCTCATGTCTTTGTTAAATCTTTCTGCTCTTGTTTTAGAAATATGCCCCTAGTCTTAAAATCTCCAACCTCGGGGAAAGCCACCTGCCATTCACATTATCTATACTCTTCATGGCTTTATAACCCTCTATGAGGTCACCTCTCAACTTCTTACACTAGAGTGAAAAAAGTCCCAGCCTATCCAGCGTCTCCTTATAACGCAAACCCTCCATTCCCAGCAACCTTCTGGTAAATCTCTCCAGTTTAATAATATCCTTCCTATAACAGGGTGGCCGGAACTGGACACAGTCTAGCACAAAAGAAGAAGATAAAATATAATTATTACTCCTTCTTCATAGTTAATATATTAGCTTTGATACATTTTGGAAACATCACCTATTGCACTCACTTATGGAGTCATACAGCACAGAAACAGACCCTTCGGCCCAACCAGTCCATGCCGACCATAATCTCAAACTAAACCAATCCTGCCTGCCTGCACTTGGCCATATCCCTCGAACCCCATCCTTTTCATGTCCTTATCCAAATGTCTTTTAAACATCGTAACTGTATCCACAGTCACCACTTCCTCAGGAAGTTCAGTTCACACACAAACCACTCCCTGTGTAAAAACTTTGCCCCTTATATCCTTTTATACATCTTTCTCCTCTCACCTACACCTCTCAGGATTATATAAACCTTTATAAGGTCACTCCTTGACCTCCTACGCGCCAAGGAAAAATGTTCTGAGCCTCCATGCCGTCCCACAAACCCTCCATTCCCGGCAACATCCTGGTAAATCTCTTCTGAACCTTCTCTAGTTTAAAAGTATCCTTCCTATAACTGGGCAACCAGAACTGGTCATAATCTGAACATGACGTTCCAACTCCTATACTCAAAGGTGGGAGCACTGAAGGAACCTATGTTAAATGCCTTCTTAATTACCCTGTCTATATGTAATGAGAACTTCAAAGATCTGAACCCCTAGGTTTCTCTGTTCTACAACACTAACCAGGGCCTGACTTTTAATTGTTTAAGACCTGCCCTCGTTTTTTTGACAAAAATACAAAACCTTGCGTTTATCCACTTTAAACTCTATCTGCCTTATGTTCCTTTTGGCAATATGTTTAGTCAGATCCGTTGGGGACAATGAATGAGTGAGCTATCTGCTGTTTAATGAACATGTTAAAGTGTTCACTGAGGCCAGGATTGATAGTGCTGTAGATTTTGTTTATCCTGACTGAGCTAGTGAATGGAACTACTTTACAGTGTGCTTTGGTTAACAATTGTACCTTTGGGCAAAACAGTCAGAATCTCCCTGCTTAAATAGACTTGTCTGTTTATGATGGATTTGGATGTTGAACAAGCCAGCAGGTAACTTGAACTATTTGTAGTTACTCAGTGGTTAGCACTGCTGCCTCACGGCACCAGGGACCCAGGTTCGATTCCACCCTCGGGTGACTGTCTGTGTGGAGTTTGCACATTCTCCCTGTATCTGCATGGGTTTCCTCCCACAGTCTGATGATGTGCAGGTTAGGGTGGATTGGCCGTGCTAAATTGCCCCCATTGTGCCCAGGGATGTGCAGGTTAGGGTGGATTAGCTGTGCAAAATTGTCTTGTAGTGTCCAGGGATGTGCAGGCTGGGTGAGTTAGCCATGGGCAATGCAGGGTTATAGGGAACGGTGGGTCTAGGCGGATGCTCTTTGGAGGATTGATGAGCCAAATGGCAAGCTTCCAAACTGGAGGGAATCTATGATTTGGTTTAGCTCATGGGAGAGAGCCATTTAATTTGATGTTAATGCTCTGAGCTACTGCATAATCTCAAACAATTGCATTAATGATTGGGCACTATTTAGACTTCTCCCTCATTCCTACCTTTACAGTGTTTGTGGAGGGAGATTGAGTTTATGGTCGAGTTTTCCCACTGTCCCCACCATCGTCACTACTTTATCGCAATCACAAAGTGAGAGGTCAGAGCTTGTGATTTCCGGGTATTCTGTCATCGTATTTACTAAGGTCCACTGAACGCAGCATAAATTACAAAGTTTAGGGAACATCTTTATGTCATGTGCTCTCTACGATCAAATTTATGCCTCGACCAGTAATTTCAAGCATTCAATCCATTACTTCTGTATAACCAAAGAGTAGATGCCACATTGCAGTATAATGATGTGGTGGGTAACATCAACAGCTCTGGTGCTCAGTCCCTCTGTCATGTGTAAAACCGACCATTAAACTGATTGAGCGTACCTGTTCCATAACCACCCGATCCTGTGGGACAGAGAAATTGACGTTAACAGTATCAGCACAGAGTGAATTCAGAATCTACACCTTCAGCATAATCCGTTCAGCAATTCGTACATTCAGTGTTGCATTAATTACAAGTTAATTTTGCTCTTTCAAAACTTAAATGAACATAATTACTTTTATTTTTATTCATTCGTCTCACCCCCATTCTCCACTGAATATATAACTGTCTTGCACCAATGAAGAAGGGAAAATATAATCATGTCTCCTTCTTCATAGCTTATATATTAGCTTTCACACATTTCCCAAACATCACCCTTTGCACTCATTTCTCAAGTCAGACAGCACAGAAACAGACCCTTCGGCCCGACCAGTCCGTGCCATCCATAATCCCAAACTAAACCAGTCCCAGCTGCCTGCTCCTGATCCATATCCCTCCAAACCTTTCCTGTTCATGTACTTATCCAGATGCCTTTTAAATGTTCTAACTGTACCTGCATCCACCACTTCCTCTGGGAGCTCATTTCACCCATGAACCACCCTCTGTGTAAAAACTTTGCCCCTCATGCCTTTTTTACAAATCTTTTTCCTCTCACCTTAAAAATATGCCCCTCAGTCTTCAAATCCCCCACCCTCAGACAAAAACACTGGCATTCACCTTATCTATTGTCCTCATGATTTTATAAACCTCTATCAGGTTTATAAACCTCTATATCTAAAGTGTTCACCGAGGCCAGGATTGATAGTGCTGTAGACTTTGTTTATCCTGACTGAGCTAGTGAATGGAACTACTCTACAGTGTGCTTTGGTTAACAATTGTACCTTTGGGCAAAACAGTCAGAATGTCCCTGCTTAGATAGACTTGTCAGTTTATGATGTATTTGGATGTTGAACAAGCCAGCAGGTAACTTGAACTATTTGTAGTTACTCAGTGGTTAGCACTGCTGCCTCACGGCGCCAGAGACCCAGGTTCGATTCCACCCTCGGGTGACTGTCTGTGTGGAGTTTGCACATTCTCCCTATATCTGCATGGGTTTCCTCCCACAGTCTGATGATGTGCAGGTTAGGGTGGATTGGTCGTGCTAAATTGCACATCGTGACCAGGGACGTGTAAGTTAGAGTGGATTGGCTGTGCTAAATTGCCCCCATTGTGCCCAGGGATGTGCAGGTTAGGGTGGATTGGCCATGCTAAATTGTCCCATAGTGTCCAGGGATGTGCAGGTTAGGGTGGATTGGCCATGCTATATTGTCCCATAGTGTCCAGGGATGTGCAGGTTAGCGTGGATTGGCCGTGCTAAAGTGTCCCATAGTGTCCAAGTATTTGCAGGTTAGGGAGGATTGGCAGTGCTAAATTGCCACATAGTGTCCAGGGATGTGCAGGCTGGGTGGGTTAGCCATGGGCAATGCAGGGTTATAGGGAAGGGTGGGTCTGGGCGGATGCTCTTTGGAGGATTGATGAGCCAAATGGCCAGCTTCCAAACTGGAGGGAATCTATGATTTGGTTTAGCTCATGGGATAGAGCCATTTAATTTGATGTTAATGCTCTGAGCTACTACATAATCTCAAACAATTGCATTAATGATTGGGCACTATTTTGACTTCTCCCTCATTCCTGCGTTTGCAGAGTTTGGGGAGGGAGATTGAGTTTATGGTCGAGTTTACCCACTGTCCCCACCATCGTCACTACTTTATCGCAATCACAAAGTGAGAGGTCAGAGCTTGTGATTTCCGGGCATTCTGTCATCGTATTTACTAAGGTCCACTGAACGCAGCATTAATTACAAAGTTTAGGGAACATCTTTATGTCATGTGCTCTCTACGATCAAATTTATACCTCGACCAGTAATTTCAAGGGAAAAGCATTCAATCCATTACTTCTGTATAACCAAAGAGTAGATGCCACATTGCAGTATAATGATGTGGTGGGTAACATCAACAGCTCTAGTGCTCAGTCCCTCTGTCATGTGTAAAACCGACCATTAAACTGATTGAGCGTACCTGTTCCATAACCACCCGATCCTGTGGGACAGAGAAATTGACGTTAACAGTATCAGAGCAGAGTGAATTCAGAATCTACACCGTCAGCATAATCCGTTCAGCAATTCGTACCTTCAGTGTTGCATTAATTACTAATTAATTTTGCTCTTTCAAAACTTAAATGAACATAATTACTTTTATTTTTATTCATTCGTCTCACCCCCTTTCTCCACTGAATATCGAACTGTCTTGCACCAATGAAGAAGGGAAAATATAATCATGTCTCCTTCTTCATAGCTTATATATTAGCTTTCACCCATTTCCCAAACATCACCCTTTGCACTCATTTCTCAAGTCAGACAGCACAGAAACAGACCCTTCGGCCCGACCAGTCCGTGCCATCCATAATCCCAAACTAAACCAGTCCCAGCTGCCTGCTCCTGATCCATATCCCTCCAAACCTTTCCTGTTCATGTACTTATCCAGATGCCTTTTAAATGTTCTAACTGTACCTGCATCCACCACTTCCTCTGGGAGCTCATTTCACCCATGAACCACCCTCTGTGTAAAAACTTTGCCCCTCATGCCTTTTTAAAAAATCTTTTTCCTCTCACCTTAAAAATATGCCCCTCAGTCTTCAAATCCCCCACCCTCAGACAAAAACACTGGAATTCACCTTATCTATTGTCCTCATGATTTTATAAACCTCTATCAGGTTTATAAACCTCTATATCTAAAGTGTTCACTGAGGCCAGGATTGATAGTGCTGTAGATTTTGTTTATCCTTACTGAGCTAGTGAATGGAACTACTTTACAGTGTGCTTTGGTTAACAATTGTACCTTTGGGCAAAACAGTCAGAATGTCCCTGCTTAGATAGACTTGTCAGTTTATGATGTATTTGGATGTTGAACAAGCCAGCAGGTAACTTGAACTATTTGTAGTTACTCAGTGGAAAAAACTGCTGCCTCACGGCGCCAGGGACCCAGGTTCGATTCCACCCTCGGGTGACTGTCTGTGTGGTGTTTGCACATTCTCCCTATATCTGCATGGGTTTCCTCCCACAGTCTGTTGATGTGCAGGTTAGGGTGGATTGGTCGTGCTAAATTGCACATCGTGACCAGGGACGTGTAGATTACAGTGGAATGGCTGTGCTAAATTGCCCCATAGTGTCCAGGGATGTGCAGGCTGGGTGGGGTAGCCATGGGCAATGCAGGGTTATAGGGAAGCGTGGGTCTGGGCGGATGCTCTTTGGAGGATTGATGGGCCAAATGGCCAGCTTCCGAACTGGAGGGAATCTATGATTTGGTTTAGCTCATGGGATAGAGCCATTTAATTTGTTGTTAATGCTCTGAGCTGCTGCAAAATCTCAAACAATTGCATTAATGATTGGGCACGATTTAGACTTCTCCCTCATTCCTACCTTTACAGTGTTTGGGGAGGGAGATTGAGTTTATGATCGAGTTTACCCACTGCCCCCACCATCGTCACTACTTTATCGCAATCACAAAGTGAGAGGTCAGAGCTTGTGATTTCTGGGCATTCTGTCATCGTATTTACTAAGGTCCACTGAACGCTGCATTAATTACAAAGTTTAGGGAACATCTTTATGTCATGTGCTCTCTACGATCAAATTTATGCCTCGACCAGTAATTTCAAGGGAAAAGCATTCAATCCATTACTTCTGTATAACCAAAGAGTAGATGCCACATTGCAGTATAATGATGTGGTGGGTAACATCAACAGCTCTGGTGCTCAGCCCCTCTGTCATGTGTAAAACCGATCATTAAACTTATTGAGCGTACCTGTTCCATAACCACCCGATCCTGTGGGACAGAGAAATTGACGTTAACAGTATCAGCACAGAGTGAATTCAGAATCTATACCTTCAGCATAATCCGTTCAGCAATTCGTACCTTCAGTGTTGCATTAATTACTAATTAATTTTGCTCTTTCAAAACTTAAATGAACATAATTACTTTTATTTTTATTCATTCATCTCACCCCCTTTCTCCACTGAATATCTAACTGGCTTGCACCTATGAAGAAGGTAAAATATAATCATGTCTCCTTCTTCATAGCTTATATATTAGCTTTCACCCATTTCCCAAACATCACCCTTTGCACTCATTTCTCAAGTCAGACAGCACAGAAACAGACCCTTCGGCCCGACCAGTCCGTGCCATCCATAATCCCAAACTAAACCAGTCCCAGCTGCCTGCTCCTGATTCATATCCCTCCAAACCTTTCCTGATCATGTACTTATCCAGATGCCTTTTAAATGTTCTAACTGTACCTGCATCCACCACTTCCTCTGGGAGCTCATTTCACCCATGAACCACCCTCTGTGTAAAAACTTTGCCCCTCATGCCTTTTTTAAAAATCTTTTTCCTCTCACCTTAAGATTATGCCCCTCAGTCTTCAAACCCCCACCCTCAAACAAAAACACTGGCATTCACCTTATCTATTGTCCTCATGATTTTATAAACCTCTATCAGGTTTATAAACCTCTATATCTAAAGTGTTCACCGAGGCCAGGATTGATAGTGCTGTAGACTTTGTTTATCCTGACTGAGCTAGCGAATGGAACTACTCTACAGTGTGCTTTGGTTAACAATTGTACCTTTGGGCAAAACAGTCAGAATGTCCCTGCTTAGATAGACTTGTCAGTTTATGATGTATTTGGATGTTGAACAAGCCAGCAGGTAACTTGAACTATTTGTAGTTACTCAGTGGTTAGCACTGCTGCCTCACGGCGCCAGGGACCCAGGTTCGATTCCACCCTCGGGTGACTGTCTGTGTGGAGTTTGCACATTCTCCCTATATCTGCATGGGTTTCCTCCCACAGTCTGATGATGTGCAGGTTTGGGTGGATTGGCCGTGCTAAATTGCCCCCATTGTGCCCAGGGATGTGCAGGTTAGGGTGGATTAGCTGTGCAAAATTGTCTTGTAGTGTCCAGGGAAGTGCAGGCTGGGTGAGTTAGCCATGGGCAATGCAGGGTTATAGGGAAGGGTGGGTCTGGGCGGATGCTCTTTGGAGGATTGATGGGCCAAATGGCCAGCTTCCGAACTGGAGGGAATCTATGATTTGGTTTAGCTCAAGGGATAGAGCCATTTAATTTGATGTTAATGCTCTGAGCTGCTGCATAATCTCAAACAATTGCATTAATGATTGGGCACGATTTAGACTTCTCCCTCATTCCTACCTTTACAGTGTTTGGGGAGGGAGATTGAGTTTATGGTCGAGTTTACCCACTGTCCCCACCATCGTCCCTACTTTATCGCAATCACAAAGTGAGAGGTCAGAGCTTGTGATTTCCGGGCATTCTGTCATCGTATTTACTAAGGTCCACTGAACGCAGCATTAATTACAAAGTTTAGGGAACATCTTTATGTCATGTGCTCTCTACTATCAAATTTATACCTCGAGCAGTAATTTCAAGGGAAAAGCATTCAATCCATTACTTCTGTATAACCAAAGAGTAGATGCCACATTGCAGTATAATGATGTGGTGGGTAACATCAATAGCTCTGGTGCTCAGTCCCTCCGTCATGTGTAAAACCGATCATTAAACTGATTGAGCGTACCTGTTCCATAACCACCCGATCCTGTGGGACAGAGAAATTGACGTTAACAGTATCAGAGCAGAGTGAATTCAGAATCTACACCTTCAGCATAATCAGTTCAGCAATTCGTACCTTCAGTGTTGCATTAATTACTAATTAATTTTGCTCTTTCAAAACTTAAATGAACATAATTACTTTTATTTTTATTCATTCGTCTACCCCCATTCTCCACTGAATATATAACTGTCTTGCACCAATGAAGAAGGGAAAATATAATCATGTCTCCTTCTTCATAGCTTATTTATTAGCTTTCACACATTTCCCAAACATCACCCTTTGCACTCATTTCTCAAGTCAGACAGCACAGAAACAGACCCTTCGGCCCGACCAGTCCGTGCCATCCATAATCCCAAACTAAACCAGTCCCAGCTGCCTGCTCCTGATCCATATCCCTCCAAACCTTTCCTGTTCATGTACTTATCCAGATGCCTTTTAAATGTTCTAACTGTACCTGCATCCACCACTTCCTCTGGGAGCTCATTTCACCCATGAACCACCCTCTGTGTAAAAACTTTGCCCCTCATGCCTTTTTTAAAAATCTTTTTCCTCTCACCTTAAAAATATGCCCCTCAGTCTTCAAATCCCCCACCCTCACACAAAAACACTGGCATTCACCTTATCTACTGTCCTCATGATTTTATAAACCTCTATCAGGTTTGTAAACCTCTACATCTAAAGTGTTCACTGAGGCCAGGATTGAAAGTGCTGTAGATTTTGTTTATCCTTACTGAGCTAGTGAATGAAGCTACTTTACAGTGTGCTTTGGTTAACAATTGTACCTTTGGGCAAAACAGTCAGAATCTCCCTGCTTAAATAGACTTGTCAGTTTATGATGTATTTGGATGTTGAACAAGCCAGCAGGTAACTTGAACTATTTGTAGTTACTCAGTGGTTAGCACTGCTGCCTCACGGCGCCAGGGACCCAGGTTCGATTCCACCCTCGGGTGACTGTCTGTGTGGAGTTTGCACATTCTCCCTATATCTGCATGGGTTTCCTCCCACAGTCTGATGATGTGCAGGTTTGGGTGGATTGGCCGTGCTAAATTGCCCCCATTGTGCCCAGGGATGTGCAGGTTAGGGTGGATTAGCTGTGCAAAATTGTCTTGTAGTGTCCAGGGAAGTGCAGGCTGGGTGAGTTAGCCATGGGCAATGCAGGGTTATAGGGAAGGGTGGGTCTGGGCGGATGCTCTTTGGAGGATTGATGGGCCAAATGGCCAGCTTCCGAACTGGAGGGAATCTATGATTTGGTTTAGCTCAAGGGATAGAGCCATTTAATTTGATGTTAATGCTCTGAGCTGCTGCATAATCTCAAACAATTGCATTAATGATTGGGCACGATTTAGACTTCTCCCTCATTCCTACCTTTACAGTGTTTGGGGAGGGAGATTGAGTTTATGGTCGAGTTTACCCACTGTCCCCACCATCGTCCCTACTTTATCGCAATCACAAAGTGAGAGGTCAGAGCTTGTGATTTCCGGGCATTCTGTCATCGTATTTACTAAGGTCCACTGAACGCAGCGTTAATTACAAAGTTTAGGGAACATCTTTATGTCATGTGCTCTCTACTATCAAATTTATGCCTCGACCAGTAATTTCAAGCATTCAATCCATTACTTCTGTATAACCAAAGAGTAGATGCCACATTGCAGTATAATGATGTGGTGGGTAACATCAACAGCTCTGGTGCTCAGTCCCTCTGTCATGTGTAAAACCGACCATTAAACTGATTGAGCGTACCTGTTCCATAACCACCCGATCCTGTGGGACAGAGAAATTGACGTTAACAGTATCAGCACAGAGTGAATTCAGAATCTACACCTTCAGCATAATCCGTTCAGCAATTCGTACATTCAGTGTTGCATTAATTACAAGTTAATTTTGCTCTTTCAAAACTTAAATGAACATAATTACTTTTATTTTTATTCATTCATCTCACCCCCATTCTCCACTGAATATATAACTGTCTTGCACCAATGAAGAAGGGAAAATATAATCATGTCTCCTTCTTCATAGCTTATATATTAGCTTTCACCCATTTCCCAAACATCACCCTTTGCACTCATTTCTCAAGTCAGACAGCACAGAAACAGACCCTTCGGCCCGACCAGTCCGTGCCATCCATAATCCCAAACTAAACCAGTCCCAGCTGCCTGCTCCTGATCCATATCCCTCCAAACCTTTCCTGTTCATGTACTTATCCAGATGCCTTTTAAATGTTCTAACTGTACCTGCATCCACCACTTCCTCTGGGAGCTCATTTCACCCATGAACCACCCTCTGTGTAAAAACTTTGCCCCTCATGCCTTTTTTACAAATCTTTTTCCTCTCACCTTAAAAATATGCCCCTCAGTCTTCAAATCCCCCACCCTCAGACAAAAACACTGGCATTCACCTTATCTATTGTCCTCATGATTTTATAAACCTCTATCAGGTTTATAAACCTCTATATCTAAAGTGTTCACCGAGGCCAGGATTGATAGTGCTGTAGACTTTGTTTATCCTGACTGAGCTAGTGAATGGAACTACTCTACAGTGTGCTTTGGTTAACAATTGTACCTTTGGGCAAAACAGTCAGAATGTCCCTGCTTAGATAGACTTGTCAGTTTATGATGTATTTGGATGTTGAACAAGCCAGCAGGTAACTTGAACTATTTGTAGTTACTCAGTGGTTAGCACTGCTGCCTCACGGCGCCAGAGACCCAGGTTCGATTCCACCCTCGGGTGACTGTCTGTGTGGAGTTTGCACATTCTCCCTATATCTGCATGGGTTTCCTCCCACGGTCTGATGATGTGCAGGTTAGGGTGGATTGGTCGTGCTAAATTGCACATCGTGACCAGGGACGTGTAAGTTAGAGTGGATTGGCTGTGCTAAATTGCCCCCATTGTGCCCAGGGATGTGCAGGTTAGGGTGGATTGGCCATGCTAAATTGTCCCATAGTGTCCAGGGATGTGCAGGTTAGGGTGGATTGGCCATGCTATATTGTCCCATAGTGTCCAGGGATGTGCAGGTTAGCGTGGATTGGCCGTGCTAAAGTGTCCCATAGTGTCCAAGTATTTGCAGGTTAGGGAGGATTGGCAGTGCTAAATTGCCACATAGTGTCCAGGGATGTGCAGGCTGGGTGGGTTAGCCATGGGCAATGCAGGGTTATAGGGAAGGGTGGGTCTGGGCGGATGCTCTTTGGAGGATTGATGAGCCAAATGGCCAGCTTCCAAACTGGAGGGAATCTATGATTTGGTTTAGCTCATGGGATAGAGCCATTTAATTTGATGTTAATGCTCTGAGCTACTGCATAATCTCAAACAATTGCATTAATGATTGGGCACTATTTTGACTTCTCCCTCATTCCTGCGTTTGCAGAGTTTGGGGAGGGAGATTGAGTTTATGGTCGAGTTTTCCCACTGTCCCCACCATCGTCACTACTTTATCGCAATCACAAAGTGAGAGGTCAGAGCTTGTGATTTCCGGGCATTCTGTCATCGTATTTACTAAGGTCCACTGAACGCAGCATTAATTACAAAGTTTAGGGAACATCTTTATGTCATGTGCTCTCTACGATCAAATTTATACCTCGACCAGTAATTTCAAGGGAAAAGCATTCAATCCATTACTTCTGTATAACCAAAGAGTAGATGCCACATTGCAGTATAATGATGTGGTGGGTAACATCAACAGCTCTAGTGCTCAGTCCCTCTGTCATGTGTAAAACCGACCATTAAACTGATTGAGCGTACCTGTTCCATAACCACCCGATCCTGTGGGACAGAGAAATTGACGTTAACAGTATCAGAGCAGAGTGAATTCAGAATCTACACCGTCAGCATAATCCGTTCAGCAATTCGTACCTTCAGTGTTGCATTACTTACTAATTAATTTTGCTCTTTCAAAACTTAAATGAACATAATTACTTTTATTTTTATTCATTCGTCTCACCCCCTTTCTCCACTGAATATCGAACTGTCTTGCACCAATGAAGAAGGGAAAATATAATCATGTCTCCTTCTTCATAGCTTATATATTAGCTTTCACCCATTTCCCAAACATCACCCTTTGCACTCATTTCTCAAGTCAGACAGCACAGAAACAGACCCTTCGGCCCGACCAGTCCGTGCCATCCATAATCCCAAACTAAACCAGTCCCAGCTGCCTGCTCCTGATCCATATCCCTCCAAACCTTTCCTGTTCATGTACTTATCCAGATGCCTTTTAAATGTTCTAACTGTACCTGCATCCACCACTTCCTCTGGGAGCTCATTTCACCCATGAACCACCCTCTGTGTAAAAACTTTGCCCCTCATGCCTTTTTAAAAAATCTTTTTCCTCTCACCTTAAAAATATGCCCCTCAGTCTTCAAATCCCCCACCCTCAGACAAAAACACTGGAATTCACCTTATCTATTGTCCTCATGATTTTATAAACCTCTATCAGGTTTATAAACCTCTATATCTAAAGTGTTCACTGAGGCCAGGATTGATAGTGCTGTAGATTTTGTTTATCCTTACTGAGCTAGTGAATGGAACTACTTTACAGTGTGCTTTGGTTAACAATTGTACCTTTGGGCAAAACAGTCAGAATGTCCCTGCTTAGATAGACTTGTCAGTTTATGATGTATTTGGATGTTGAACAAGCCAGCAGGTAACTTGAACTATTTGTAGTTACTCAGTGGTTAGCACTGCTGCCTCACGGCGCCAGGGACCCAGGTTCGATTCCACCCTCGGGTGACTGTCTGTGTGGAGTTTGCACATTCTCCCTATATCTGCATGGGTTTCCTCCCACAGTCTGATGATGTGCAGGTTTGGGTGGATTGGCCGTGCTAAATTGCCCCCATTGTGCCCAGGGATGTGCAGGTTAGGGTGGATTAGCTGTGCAAAATTGTCTTGTAGTGTCCAGGGATGTGCAGGCTGGGTGAGTTAGCCATGGGCAATGCAGGGTTATAGGGAAGGGTGGGTCTGGGCGGATGCTCTTTGGAGGATTGATGGGCCAAATGGCCAGCTTCCGAACTGGAGGGAATCTATGATTTGGTTTAGCTCAAGGGATAGAGCCATTTAATTTGATGTTAATGCTCTGAGCTGCTGCATAATCTCAAACAATTGCATTAATGATTGGGCACGATTTAGACTTCTCCCTCATTCCTACCTTTACAGTGTTTGGGGAGGGAGATTGAGTTTATGGTCGAGTTTACCCACTGTCCCCACCATCGTCCCTACTTTATCGCAATCACAAAGTGAGAGGTCAGAGCTTGTGATTTCCGGGCATTCTGTCATCGTATTTACTAAGGTCCACTGAACGCAGCATTAATTACAAAGTTTAGGGAACATCTTTATGTCATGTGCTCTCTACTATCAAATTTATACCTCGAGCAGTAATTTCAAGGGAAAAGCATTCAATCCATTACTTCTGTATAACCAAAGAGTAGATGCCACATTGCAGTATAATGATGTGGTGGGTAACATCAACAGCTCTGGTGCTCAGTCCCTCCGTCATGTGTAAAACCGATCATTAAACTGATTGAGCGTACCTGTTCCATAACCACCCGATCCTGTGGGACAGAGAAATTGACGTTAACAGTATCAGAGCAGAGTGAATTCAGAATCTACACCTTCAGCATAATCAGTTCAGCAATTCGTACCTTCAGTGTTGCATTAATTACTAATTAATTTTGCTCTTTCAAAACTTAAATGAACATAATTACTTTTATTTTTATTCATTCGTCTACCCCCATTCTCCACTGAATATATAACTGTCTTGCACCAATGAAGAAGGGAAAATATAATCATGTCTCCTTCTTCATAGCTTATTTATTAGCTTTCACACATTTCCCAAACATCACCCTTTGCACTCATTTCTCAAGTCAGACAGCACAGAAACAGACCCTTCGGCCCGACCAGTCCGTGCCATCCATAATCCCAAACTAAACCAGTCCCAGCTGCCTGCTCCTGATCCATATCCCTCCAAACCTTTCCTGTTCATGTACTTATCCAGATGCCTTTTAAATGTTCTAACTGTACCTGCATCCACCACTTCCTCTGGGAGCTCATTTCACCCATGAACCACCCTCTGTGTAAAAACTTTGCCCCTCATGCCTTTTTTAAAAATCTTTTTCCTCTCACCTTAAAAATATGCCCCTCAGTCTTCAAATCCCCCACCCTCACACAAAAACACTGGCATTCAACTTATCTACTGTCCTCATGATTTTATAAACCTCTATCAGGTTTGTAAACCTCTACATCTAAAGTGTTCACTGAGGCCAGGATTGAAAGTGCTGTAGATTTTGTTTATCCTTACTGAGCTAGTGAATGAAACTACTTTACAGTGTGCTTTGGTTAACAATTGTACCTTTGGGCAAAACAGTCAGAATCTCCCTGCTTAGATAGACTTGTCTGTTTATGATGGATTTGGATGTTGAACAAGCCAGCAAGTAACTTGAACTATTTGTAGTTACTCAGTGGTTAGCACTGCTGCCTCACAGCGCCAGGGATCCAGGTTCGATTCCACCCTCGGGTGACTGTCTGTGTGGAGTTTGCACATTCTCCCTGTAACTGCATGGGTTTCCTCCCACAGTCTGATGATGTGCAGGTTAGGGTGGATTGGTCGTGCTAAATTGCACATCGTGACCAGGGATGTGCAGGTTAGGGTGGATTGGTCGTACTAAATTGCACATCGTGACCAGGGATGTGTAGGTTAGAGTGGATTGGCTGTGCTAAATTGCCCCCATTGTGCCCAGGGATGTGCAGGTTAGGGTGGATTGGCCATGCTAAATTGTCCCATAGTGTCCAGGGATGTGCAGGTTAGGGTCGATTGGCCGTGCTAAATTGCCCCATAGTGTCCAGCGATATGCAGGTTAGGGTAGATTAGCTGTGCAAAATTGTCTTGTAGTGTCCAGGGATGTGCAGGCTGGGTGAGTTAGCCATGGGCAATGCAGGGTTATAAGGAAGGGTGGGTCTAGGCAGATGCTCTTTGGAGGATTGATGGGCCAAATGGCCAGCTTCCGAACTGGAGGGAATCTATGATTTGGTTTAGCTCATGGGATAGAGCCATTTAATTTGATGTTAATGCTCTGAGCTGCTGCATAATCTCAAACAATTGCATTAATGACTGGGCACGATTTAGACTTCTCCCTCATTCCTGCCTTTACAGTGTTTGGGGAGGGAGATTGAGTTTATGGTCGAGTTTTCCCACTGTCCCCACCATCGTCACTACTTTATCGCAATCACAAAGTGAGAGGTCAGAGCTTGTGATTTCTGGGCATTCTGTCATCGTATTTACTAAGGTCCACTGAACGCAGCGTTAATTACAAAGTTTAGGGAACATCTTTATGTCATGTGCTCTCTACTATCAAATTTATGCCTCGACCAGTAATTTCAAGCATTCAATCCATTACTTCTGTATAACCAAAGAGTAGATGCCACATTGCAGTATAATGATGTGGTGGGTAACATCAACAGCTCTGGTGCTCAGTCCCTCTGTCATGTGTAAAACCGACCATTAAACTGATTGAGCGTACCTGTTCCATAACCACCCGATCCTGTGGGACAGAGAAATTGACGTTAACAGTATCAGCACAGAGTGAATTCAGAATCTACACCTTCAGCATAATCCGTTCAGCAATTCGTACATTCAGTGTTGCATTAATTACAAGTTAATTTTGCTCTTTCAAAACTTTGAACATAATTACTTTTATTTTTATTCATTCGTCTCACCCCCATTCTCCACTGAATATATAACTGTCTTGCACCAATGAAGAAGGGAAAATATAATCATGTCTCCTTCTTCATAGCTTATATATTAGCTTTCACACATTTCCCAAACATCACCCTTTGCACTCATTTCTCAAGTCAGACAGCACAGAAACAGACCCTTCGGCCCGACCAGTCCGTGCCATCCATAATCCCAAACTAAACCAGTCCCAGCTGCCTGCTCCTGATCCATATCCCTCCAAACCTTTCCTGTTCATGTACTTATCCAGATGCCTTTTAAATGTTCTAACTGTACCTGCATCCACCACTTCCTCTGGGAGCTCATTTCACCCATGAACCACCCTCTGTGTAAAAACTTTGCCCCTCATGCCTTTTTTACAAATCTTTTTCCTCTCACCTTAAAAATATGCCCCTCAGTCTTCAAATCCCCCACCCTCAGACAAAAACACTGGCATTCACCTTATCTACTGTCCTCATGATTTTATAAACCTCTATCAGGTTTATAAACCTCTATATCTAAAGTGTTCACTGAGGCCAGGATTGATAGTGCTGTAGATTTTGTTTATCCTTACTGAGCTAGCGAATGGAACTACATTAGAGTGTGCTTTGGTTAACAATTGTACCTTTGGGCAAAACAGTCAGAATCTCCCTGCTTAAATAGACTTGTCGTTTATGATGGATTTGGATGTTGAACAAGCCAGCAGGTAACTTGAACTATTTGTAGTTACTCAGTGGTTAGCACTGCTGCTTCACGGCGCCAGGGATTCAGGTTCGATTCCACCCTCGGGTGACTGTCTGTGTGGAGTTTGCACATTCTCCCTATATCTGCATGGGTTTCCTCCCACAGTCTGATGATGTGTAGGTTTGGGTGGATTGGCCGTGCTAAATTGCCCCCATTGTGCCCAGGGATGTGCAGGTTAGGGTGGATTAGCTGTGCAAAATTGTCTTGTAGTGTCCAGGGATGTGCAGGCTGGGTGAGTTAGCCATGGGCAATGCAGGGTTATAAGGAAGGGTGGGTCTGGGCGGATGCTCTTTGGAGGATTGATGGGCCAAATGGCCAGCTTCCGAACTGGAGGGAATCTCTGATTTGGTTTCGCTCATGGGATAGAGCCATTTAATTTGATGTTAATGCTCTGAGCTGCTGCATATTCTCAAACAATTGCATTAATGATTGGGCACTATTTAGACTTCTCCCTCATTCCTACCTTTACAGAGTTTGGGGAGGGAGATTGAGTTTATGATCGAGTTTACCCACTGTCCCACCATCGTCACTACTTTATCGCAATCACAAAGTGAGAGGTCAGAGCTTGTGATTTCGGGCATTCTGTCATCGTATTTACTAAGGTCCACTGAACGCAGCATTAATTACAAAGTTTAGGGAACATCTTTATGTCATGTGCTCTCTACGATCAAATTTATGCCTCGACCAGTAATTTCAAGCATTCAATCCATTACTTCTGTATAACCAAAGAGTAGATGCCACATTGCAGTATAATGATGTGATGGGTAACATCAACAGCTCTGGTGCTCAGTCCCTCCGTCATGTGTAAAACCGATCATTAAACTGAATGAGCATACCTGTTCCATAACCACCCGATCCTGTGGGACAGAGAAATTGACGTTAACAGTATCAGAGCAGAGTGAATTCAGAATCTACACCGTCAGCATAATCCGTTCAGCAATTCGTACCTTCAGTGTTGCATTAATTACTAATTAATTTTGCTCTTTCAAAACTTAAATGGAACATAATTACTTTTATTTTTATTCATTCGTCTCACCCCCTTTCTCCACTGAATATATAACTGTCTTGCACCAATGAAGAAGGTAAAATATAATCATGTCTCCTTCTTCATAGCTTATATATTAGCTTTCACACATTTCCCAAACATCACCCTTTGCACTCATTTCTCAAGTCAGACAGCACAGAAACAGACCCTTCGGCCCGACCAGTCCGTGCCATCCATAATCCCAAACTAAACCAGTCCCAGCTGCCTGCTCCTGATCCATATCCCTCCAAACCTTTCCTGTTCATGTACTTATCCAGATGCCTTTTAAATGTTCTAACTGTACCTGCATCCACCACTTCCTCTGGGAGCTCATTTCACCCATGAACCACCCTCTGTGTAAAAACTTTGCCCCTCATGCCTTTTTTAAAATCTTTTTCATCTCACCTTAAAAATATGCCCCTCAGTCTTCAAATCCCCCACCCTCAGACAAAAACACTGGCATTCACCTTATCTACTGTCCTCATGATTTTATAAACCTCTATCAGGGTCACCCCTCAATCACCTGTACTCTAACTCTGTCCAGCCACTCCTTATAACCCAAACCCTCCATTCCTGTCAACGTACTGGTAAATCCCAAAGGTACAATTGTTAACCACAACAAAGGCAAATGTGGGTTCCATGTAAAGACAAAAATCTGAAAGTAAAAAGTAATCTGCATAATAACGACTCCCTCTCTGCATCTGTCTGTCTGTCTCTCCTTCACTCTCTGCTTCTCTGATTCTCTCTCTCCCCCTCTGTCACTCTCCCTCTGCCTCTCTTCCTCTCTCTGTCTCTCTCTCTCTCCCTCTGTCTCTCTTCTCTCTCTCCCTCCCCCTCTTTCTCTTCCTCTGTCTCTCTCTCTCTCCCCCCCCTTTCCTCTGTCTCTCTCTTCCTCTCTCTGTCTATCTTTCCCGCTGTCTCTCTCTCTCTCCCTCCCCCTCTCTCTCCTCCCTCTCTAGACCCCTCTCTCTCTCCCTCTGTCTCTCTTCCTCTCTCTGTCCCCCCATGTCTCTTTCTCTCCCTTTGTCTCTCTCTCTCCCCCGTCTCTCCTCCTGTCTCTCTCCCTATGTCTCTCTGTCTGTCTGTCTGTCTCTCTCTCTCTGTCTGTCTGTCTCTGACTGTCGGTCTCTCTTCCTCTCTCTCTCTCTCTCTCCCTCCCTGTCTCTCTCTCTCTCTCTCTCCCTCCCTCCCTGTCTCTCTTTCTCTCTCTCTCTCTCTCTCTCTCCCTCCCTGTCTCTCTTTCTCTCTCTCTCTCTCCCCTCACCTTTCTGTACAATCCTGTTGGGTTCACTAATTGGAGATGTTTATCTGCTGTCCTTGCCTGGTCCAGCCTACATGTTATTCCAAACTCTCATCCAACCCTTAACTGCCCTCTGGGCAATTAGGGATGGGCAGGAAACTCCTGGCCAGGGGAATCAACACCCTGTGATTGACATTTTACAAACGAGGAAGCAGAGGGTGGGAGTGATTTGGGTCTTTGGCAGTTTGCACCAAACAGGGATCGGTGTCTGGGATGTCTCGATCTGTCCTGTTGGAGCTGGATGTACAGTTTGGAGCATTTACTGATGATGTAAAGTGAGGAGGAAGAGGTTCCAAATTCATCCCAGGAACGTGAGTGGGCGAAGTGGGAGAAAGCGAACTCGCCCATTTTGGCAGGAAAGATAGAAAACTGTTGATTCCCTCCATGTAAAAGGGGCGGCGAAACTCAGAGATACTAGTTTCTCTCTTTGTTATCCCCAATCAAATCCTGTGCATGTGCAATATATATCATCCCTTAACGTTCTGCATTCAAAGGAGGATAATCTCAGGTTCCCTACTCCCTCTCTCTCTGTCTCTCATTCTCTTTCTCTCTCTTTCCAAATCTCTTTCTCCCTCTCTGTCTCCCTTTGTCTTTCCATTCCCTCCTCTCTCTCTCTGTCTCTCTCTCTCTCTGTCTCTCTCTGTCTCCACCTCTCTCTCCCCCTTTGTCTCCCCATCCTCCTCTCTCTGTCTCCATCTCTCTCTCTCTCTCTCTGGCTGTCTCTTCCTCTCAATCATCCTCTGTCTGTTTTTCTCTCTCTCTCTCTCTCTCTCTCTCTCTCTCCCCCCCCGCCCCCCCAGCCTCAGTCTCTTCCTTTATCTCCCCAGTCTGTTTTTCTCTCTGTCCTTCTCTCCCTCTCTCTCTCCCCCTCTGTCTCTCCCTCCCCCCTCTCTCTCTCCACCCTCTCTCTCCCTTCCTCTCTCCCCCCCTTTATTTCTCCCTTTGTCTCTCTCTCTCTCTTCTCCTCCCCCATCTCTCTCTCTCTTCCCCCCCCACCTCCCTCTCTCCCTCCCTTTTTCTCACTCTCTCTCTCTCTCTCTCCATGTACTGAGTGCTCTGTGTCAGAATCTGTTACTGCAGCTGTAGAGAACAGCATTTAACAACCTACCATTGGGCTGCAGTGTTTGGCTTTGGGGAGCGTGGGTGGAGTGGGTGGGAGAGGTTTCATGTTGAGAAACAGTGGGAGCCAGTCAGATGAATGCGTTGTGGCTCTCGATTCAATAGGAGGGAATTTATTGCTGTCACTGCCTGAGAAGATGGGAGGAGCAGGCAGTGGGCAGCAGGAACAGGGGGAATGAAAGAGCTGGCTGTGACCACTGTGCAGCGTTTCATACACTGACTCTCCAACCATTTTGGAGATTCAACATTTTTTTGTAAAATCTGTTTTTGAAATTAAAACACTTAGCCTCCTGTGGGGGAGGAAATGATTCACATGACCATCGCCTGCAGAGAATTAGTAGAGTCATAGAGATGTCCAGCACAAAAACAGACCCTTTGATCCAACCCGTCCATGCCACTCAGATACACTAATCTAGTCCCATGTGCCAGCACCTAGCCCATATCCCTCTAAGCCCTTCCTATTCATATACCCATCCAGATGCTTCTTAAATGTTGCAATTATACCAGCCTCCACCACTTCCTCTGGCAGCTCATTCCATACACGTATCACCCTCTGTGTGAAAAACGTTGCCCCTTTATGCCCCTTTTAAATCTTTCCCCTCTCACCTTCAACCTTTAATTTTGGACTCTCCTACCCTGAGGGAAAAGACCTTGTCTATTTACCCTATCCATGCCCCTCATGATTTTATAAAGCTTGACAAGATTATCGAATTTTGAACAGATTCCTAGCTCAGGTTGATGATAAGTCTGTAAGGTAGCTCACTGAGCTGGAAGGTTTGTTTTCAGACGTTTCGTCAGTAACATCATCAGTGAGAGTCTGTGATGAAGCGCTGGTGCTCTGTCCTGCCTCTCTATTTATAGCTCTTGGTTTCTTCAGGTTGGTGATGTCATTTCCAGTTCTTTATTTCAAAGGAAAGTAGTTAGGATCTGAATCGATGTGTTATTGATGAAGTTCTGGTTAGAATGCCATGCCTATAAGAATTCCCATACATGTCTTTGTTTCGCCTGTCCTAGGATGTGTGTGTTGTCCCAGTCAAAGTAGTGTCTTTCTTTATCTGTATGTGTGGAAACTAGTGATAGTGGGTTGTGTCTTTTGGTGTTGATGTATCCTGGTAGCAAGTTTCCTGTTAGTTTGGCCATTGTAGTGCTTTTTTTACAGTTCTTGCACGTTATCTTGTAAATGACGTTACTTTTGCTGGTGGTATCAAATGGATCCTTTAGGTTCATTAGTTGCTGTTTTAGTGTGTTGATAGGTTTGTGGGCTACCATGATGCCAAGGGGTCTGAGTAGTCTGGAAGTCATTTCAGCTACGTCTTTAATGTAAGGTAATGTGGCTATGGTTCTTGGTTGTGTTGTGTCTGCTTGTTTGGGTTTGTTTCTGAGGAATCGGCAGATTGTGTTTGTTGGTTACCTGATTTTTCTTTAAAATGTTGTATAGATAGTTTTCTTCTGCTTTTTGTAGTTCTTGTGTGCTGTGGTGTCATGTCTTGATGAAGCTCTGTTTGTCAGTGTTGGGGTGATTGCTTCTGAAGTTAAGTATTTGGTCTGTGTTTGTTATTTTCCTGTAGATGTTGGTTTGATGCTCTCCGTTCAGTGTACGTTCACTAACCGTCACATCCAGGAATGGGGGTCTGTTTTGGTTCTCCTCCTCTTTTGTGAATTTTATACCTGTCAGGATATTGTTGATGGTGTTGGATGTTTCCTCGAGTTTGTTCCACTGGCGTTGGAGAGGTGGGAGGGCAACTTGTTCAAGTCTCTGCATTACTGCTTCCCCTAACTGCCTTCCCATCGAACCAATCCAAACTTTGCGGCCGCTACGTAGATGACACCTTTGCCATCACTGACTGGTACCTCTCAGTCCCTTCTCTCTCTTTCAGGAAGATATCTATATACTGACTGGATTCACTCAGTCCCCTCTCTCTCTCTCTTTCAGAAAGATGTCTGTATACTGAGTGGATACACTCAACCCCCTCTCTCTCTCATGAAGACATCTGTATACTGACTAGATTCACTCAATTCCCCCCCTCTCTCTCAGCAAGATGTCTGTATACTGACTGGATTCACTCAATTCCCCCCCCCCCAACCCCGCACCTCTTTCTCAGCAAGATGTCTGGAGACTGACTGGATTCACTCAGTCCCCTCTCTCTCTCTCAGGGAGCTTTCTGTACACTGACTGGTGTCTCTCAGTCCCACCTCTCCCTCCTCTCAGGGAGATATCTGTACACTGACTGGCGTCATTCAGTCCACTGTACCTCTCTGGGAGATAACTGGTGTCTCTCAGTCTCCTCTCTCTCTCTCTCTCTCTCTTAGGGAGATATCTATACACTGACTGATGAGTCTCCCTCCCCTCTCTGTGTTTGATCTCAATCAGCATTTTCACTCTTGATTCTCAGTATTATTTCTTTTTGTAAACCGGATGTTTAAAGTGAAAGGGAATACCGTTGCCATAGCCATCATTTCCTGTGGGACAAACAGATCAGTGTTAACGGTTTCAGGACAGTGTGAATTGTCAATCTACATTTCCAACACAATCAGGTCAACAAAGGTCCAGCCTTGCACTGATGAGGAACAGACGCTGACCTATCCATCACTAAACGGTCCCTCCCCTCACTGACAAAAATCATCAGATTCCTCATGGCAATAAGGAATTCAGAATTTAGATGGATCAATATTGGGCATCTCTCTGCCCTCTCTCTCTCGGAGAGATATGTACACTGACCGCTGTATCTCAGTCCTCTCTCTCTCTCTCTCTCTCTCCCAGGGATATATCTGTCCACTGACTGGTATCTTTCAGTTCCCTGTATCTCAGAGAGATGTCTGAACTCTGACTGGTGTCTCTCAGTCCCCTCCCTCCCTCGTTCAGGGAGATATCTGTACACTGACTGGTGTCTCTCTTTCGCCCTTCACTCTCTCTGTCTCTGGGAGATATCTGTACACTGACTTGTGTCTCTCAGTCCCCTATCCCTCTCAGGGAGATATCTGCATATTGAACGGTGTCTCTCAGTCCCCTCTCCCTCAGGGTGATATCTGTACACTGACTGGTGTCTCTCAGCCCCGACTCTCTCTGGGAGATATCTGTACACTGACTGGTGTCTGTCTGTCCCCTCTCTGTCAGGGAGATATCTGTACCCTGACTGGTGTCTCTCAGTCCCCCCTCTCTCAGGGAGATATCTGTACCCTGACTGGTGTCTCTCAGTCCCCCCTCTCTCAGGGAGATATCTGTACACTGACTGGTGTCTCTTAGTCACCTCTCTGTACCTCAGGGAGATATCTGTACACTGACTGGTGTCTCTCAGTCCCCTCTCTCTCAGGAAGATATCTGTTCACTGACTGCTGTGTCTCAATCCACTCTCTCTCAGGGAGATATCTGTTCACTGACTGGTGTCTCTCAGTCACCTCTCTCTATCTCAGGGTGATATCTGTACACTGACTGGTGTCTCTCAGTCCCTCTCTCTCTCTCAGGGAGATATCTGTGCACTGACTGGTGTCTCTCATTCACCTCTCTGTCTCAGGGAGATATCTGTGCACTGACTGGTGTCTCTCAGTCCCCTCTCTCTTTCTCTCTCTCTCACTCTCTGTCTTTCTCTCTCTCAGGGAGATATCTGTCCACTGACTGGTGTCTTTCAGTTCCCTGTATCTCAGAGAGATGTCTGAACTCTGACTGGTGTGTCTCAGTACACACAGACGCGCACACAGACACCCACACACACCCTTATAGACACACACACTCACACATATGCACCCCCCCACAGACTTAAGACACTCTGCACTCACTATACACACACACACACACACACCCACACTTTCTCACACTCACAACCCCCACCCCAGACAGACAGACACACCCAGACAGACAAAGACCCACATGCACATATATATTTTGTGGGGTGAATTTGTACTTGCAGAGTTACATTGTACTTTGCTCAAAAACTGCATACATTCATGTAGAACTCTGAGCTCAAAAACTGCATGAATTTATGTAAAACTCTGTTATCTCACTTTTTAGATTAGAATCAATTTAAACATCAGGTCATAGACAGAGAACATAGGGGGCTAACACCTTCAACATATTGTCTAGCTATCGCCATTGTTAACAGCTAACCCGAGAATGCAACTTTTAAAAAAAGGGTTTTGTGATTTACAAAGGGTTTTGTGAAAGAAGTGAAACTATCACTGTATTCTAACAGATGAAAGGCTTAATGGACAATCAATTTTTCAATGTATAATTCCAGTTACATCACACTGCAAATTTTTGCTATAAATTCTGTGTTACAATCGAGCCCTCCACTATCACCTGATGAAGCAGCGTCACTCCGAAAGCTAGTGTGCTTCCAATTAAACCTGTTGGACTATAACCTGGTGTTGTGTGATTTTTAACTTTGTACGCCCCAGTCCAACACCGGCATCTCCAAACCTGTCTCTGGGAGTTACCTGGATACTGACTGGTGTCTCTCAGTTCCCTCCCTCTCTCGCTTTGGAAGTTACCTGGACACTGACTGGTGTCTCTCAGTGCCCTCACAAACTCAGGGAGATATCTGTGCACTGATTTGTGTCTCTCAGTCCCTCACTCTCTCTGTCAGGGAGATATCTGTATACTGACTGACTGGTGTCTCTCAGTCCTCTCTCTCTCTGTCTCTCTCTCTCTCTCTCTCTCTCTCTCTCAGGGAGATATCTGTGAGACTGGTGTCTCTCAGTCCCTCACTCTCTCTGTCAGGGAGATATCTGTACATTAACTGGTGTCTCAGTCCCCTCTCTGCTTTTGACCTCAATCAGAAATTTTACTCTTGATTCCCTGAATGATGTTTCATTTTGTAAACCCGCTGTTTAAAATGCAAGAGAATACCTTCATCGTAATCACCGTATCCTGTGGGACAAACAGATCAGTGTTAACAGTTTCAGGACAGTGTGAATTGTCAATCTACATTTCTAACACAATCAGGTCAACAGTTAATATCTCCAGCCTTGCACTGATTAGGAACAGACGCTGATCTATCAATCACTAAACGGTCCCTCCCCTCACTGCCAAATATCATCAGATTCCTCATGGCAATAAGGGATTGTTGATTAGGAATTAAAAATTTAGGTGGATCGATATTGAGAATCCCTCAGTCCCTTTTCTTTCTCAGAAGGATATTTGTACACACACTGGTGTCTCTCAGTCCCCTCTCACCCTCTCAGGGAGATATCTGTACACACACTGGTGTTTCTCAGTCCCCCCCCCCTCTCTCTCTCAGAGAGATATTTGTACACACACTGGTGTCTCTCAGTCCCCTCTCACCCTCTCAGGGAGATATCCGTACACACACTGGTGTTTCTCAGTCCCCCCTCTCTCTCTCTCAGAGAGATATTTATACACACACTGGTGTCTCTCAGTCCCCTCTCACCCTCTCAGGGAGATATCTGTACACATACTGGTGTCTCTCAGTCCCCTCTCACCCTCTCAGGGAGATATCCATACAGACATTAGTGTCTCTCAGTCCCCCCTCTCTCTCTCAGAGAGATATTTGTACACACACTGGTGTCTCTCAGTCCCCTCTCACCCTCTCAGGGAGATATCTGTACACACACTGGTGTCTCTCTGTCCCCTCTTTGTGTTTGACCTCAATTAGCATTTTTACTCTTAATTCTCTCGATATTGTTTCTTTTTGTAAACCAGCTGTTTAAAATGTAAGAGAATACCTTTGCCGTCATCGTCATATCCTGTGGGACATACAGATTAGTGTTAACAGTTTCAGGACAGTGTGAATTGACAATCTATATTTCCAACACAATCAGGTCAACAATTGTTATCTCCAGTCTTGCACTGATGAGGAACTGACTCTGATCTTTCCATCATTAACTGCATTTTACCTCCCCATATATGGTGAGGGTCATCTATCTCTCTTGCTTTTTCTGCTGAAGAGAATTGTTACACCAAACTTCAGGGGAAAATCTAAACATCTGTCTTTCAGAAGTTGTACATTCATTGTCATTTTGCATCGCAAGATAATGAAGAAGGCGTTTGGTACTCTTGCCTTTATTGGGCAGAGTATTGAGTACAGGAGTTGGGAGGTCATGTTGCGGCTGTACAGGGCATTGTTTAGGCCACTTTAAAATACTGCGTGCAATTCTCATAACCCTGTTCTGAGAAAGGAGTTGTGAAATTCGAAAGGGCTCAGATAAGATTTACCAAGGAAGTTGCCAGGGTTGGACGATTTGACTTATAGGGAGAGGCTGAATAGGCTGGGGCTGTTTTCCCTGGAGCATCGGAGGCTGAGGGGTGACCTTATAGAGGTACAAAATCATGAGGGCCATGGATAAGCTAAACAGACAAGGATTTTTTTCCCTGGGGTCAGAGAGTGCAAAACTAGAGGGCATAGGTTTAGGGTGAGAGGGGAAAGATATAAAAGAGACCTGAGGGGCAACTTTTTCGCGCAGAGGGTTATACATGTATGGAATGAGCTGCCAGAGGATGTGGTGGAGGCTGGTACAATTACAGCATTTAACAGGCATCTGGATGGGCATATGAATAGGATGGGTTTAGAGGGTTTTAGTGCTGGCAAATGGGGCTAGATTTATTCAGGATATCTGGTCAGCATGGACGAGTTGGACCGAAGGGTCTGTTTCTGTGGTATCTGACTCAGTAGAAGCAATTCCCTCATCATTTCAAATCCTCTGAGTTAATTCTCGTCCTTGTTTCATTTGGCAAGTAAGTTGCGAGGAGAGCGTGAGGAATTTGACAAGGGGATGCAGCTGGGTTAGGAGAGCACGGGGGAATCATGAGGCTATCCACTTTGACGGGTGGAGTGAAGATGCAGTATGGTACTGCAGTGGAGAGGGAGGTAAATATAGAGAGATCTGGGCATCACTATATTATCACAATATCACAGAGAGTGAGCATACAGATACAGCCAGTGATGAGGGAGGCAAATGGACCATTTCTTGCTCTTCTGTGAGCCGAGCAGAACATAAATATCAGGAATCTTTTTGGAGTTGTACTCAGCATTGGTGAGAGGGGAATACCATGTGTAGCTTTACCATCTTTATCCAATGAAGTATGCAAATACATTGGAATGGGTGCAGATAGACGTCATGCAGCCGATGATCACAATGAAGAGGTCAGCTTGAGAGAAAGCATGTTGGGCTTTTGTTCAACACAGTTTCAAAGTATCAGGTGTTCTCTTACAGGCACAGAGCCCTATAGCACCAAAGCAGACCCGTCGGCCCAACCAGTCCATGCTGACCATAATCCCAAACTAAACCAGTGCCACCTGCCTGTACCTGGCCCATGTCCCTCCAAACCTTTCGAATTCATGTACTGATCCAAACATTGTCACTGAAGTTCATTCCACACACAAAAAAAAGGGGTTAGCTAAACCTCTCTCTGGTGAGGAGATTTGGCTTGGCGGAGTTTCGTGTTGTGGAATGATGGGAGGGTTTAGTCTCTCACCTAAATCAATCAGGGTGTGCAGAATAGACAACGTTTTCAGTTTTGGAGCATGTGAGACAGTGACATTGACCGGGGGGATGGGGTGATGGACAATTCCTCACACTTTGTCTCTCTTTGTTTCTGGAAGCGAAATATCTGAACAATCAAGAACAAATTTATCCAAATCAAAAATATTTCCCACGTACCGTAGTCCCCTGTGTGAGAGAGGAATCAGAATTGTGTTCGTATGGTCTGCAGAGATTAAAGAGGGAGACCCACATGTTCCCCACAATGGGTTCAGGATGTGAAACACTGAGTGTGACAGTTGTTTGAGTTTGGTGTGGGCCTTTGAGACATGACGTGTCAAAGACATTGCATTTCAGCTTTGCACCGCCGCACTCCATCAGGTCAACACAATCACCGCGCCCATTAAGGGGTCATTGAAATAGACACTCATTCCCACATTTAGCAAGAATATCTTGATTTCATTGTTGGCATACACAACAAAGCTGACTATTATAATGCAGCTCAGTGAAATATTGTAACATGTCTGCCTTCATGTCGAATAAAGCCTTCAGTTTATTGGTGAGATACAAGTGTTGTGCCATCTTTCATCCAGATTTCTGCACAAACTCAATAATTAATAAGCTAGAACATGCCTCTTGCCGAGAGCAATATGTTGCATTTACACTCAGGGAGATAACTGTGCACTGACTGGTGTCTCTCAGTCCCCTCTCTCTCAGGGAGAAATCTGTGCACTGACTGGTACCTCTCAGTCCCCCTGTCCCAGGGAGATATCTGTACACTGACTGGTATGTGTCAGTCCCCTCTCTCTCAGCGAGATATCTGTAGACTGACTGGTGTCTCTCAGTCTCCTCTGTCTCTCAGTGAGACATCTGTACACTGACATACTGACTGGTATCTCTTAGTCCCCTCTCTCTCTCAGTGAGATATCTGTACACTGACTGGTGTCTCTCTGTCCCCAGACTCTCAGGGAGATATCTGTGCACTCACAGGTATCTCTCAGTCCCCCTGTCCCAGGGAGATATCTGTACACTGACTGGTATGTGTCAGTCCCCTCTCTCTCAGCGAGATATCTGTAGACTGACTGGTGTCTCTCAGTCTCCTCTGTCTCTCAGTGAGACATCTGTACACTGACATACTGACTGGTATCTCTTAGTCCCCTCTCTCTCTCAGTGAGATATCTGTACACTGACTGGTGTCTCTCTGTCCCCAGACTCTCAGGGAGATATCTGTGCACTCACAGGTATGTCTCAGTCCCCTCTGTCTCTGGGAGATATCTGTTCACTGACCCATATCTCTCAGTCCCCTCCCTCTCTCAGGGAGATATCTGTAGACTATATGGTGTCTCTCACTCTCCTCTCTCTCAGGGAGATATCTGTACACTGACATACTGACTGGTATCTCTCAGTCCCCTCCCTCTCTCAGGGAGATATGTGTGCACTGACTGGTGTCTCTCAGTCCCCTCTCTCTCAGGGAGATATCTGTACACTGACTGGTGTCTCTCAGTCCCCTCTCTCTCAGGGAGGTATCTGTACACTGACTGGTGTCTCTCAGTCCCCTCTCTCTCAGGGAGATATCTGTGCACTGACTGGTGTCTCTCAGTCCCCTCTCTCTCAGGGAGATATCTGTGCACCGATCGGTGTCTCCTTCTTCAAAGACCGCAATTTCCCCTCGGACGTGATTGACGATGCCCTCCACCGTATCTCCTCCACTTCCCGCTCCTCCGCCCTTGAGCCCTGCCCCTCCAATTGCCACCAGGGCAGAACCCCACTGGTCCTCACCTACCACCCCACCAACCTCCAGATACATTGTATCATCCTTCGTCATTTCCGCCACCTCCAAACAGACCCCACCACCAAGGATATATTTCCCTCCCCTCCCCTATCTGTGTTCCGGAAAGACCACTCCCTCTGCAACTCCCTCGTCAGATCCACACCCACCACCGACCCAACCTCCACTCCCAGCACCTTCCCCTGCAACCGCAAGAAATGCAAAACTTGCGCCCACACCTCCCCCTTTACCTCCCTCCAAGGCCCCAAGGGATCCTTCCATATCTGTCAGAAGTTCACCTGCACCTCCACACACGTCATTTACTGCATCCGATGTGGCCTCCTCTACATTGGGGAGACAGGCCGCCTACTTGCAGAACATTTCAGAGAACATCTCTGGGACACCCCAACCAACTAACCCAACCACCCCGTGGCTCAACACTTCAACTCCCCCTCCCACTCTGCCAAGGACATGCAGGTCCTTGGACTCCTCCATCGCCAGACCATAGCAACACGATGGCTGGAGGAAGAGCACCTCATCTTCCGCCTAGGAACCCTCCAACCACAAGGGATGAATACAGATTTCTGCAGTTTCCTCATTTCCCCTCCCCTCACCTTGTCTCAGTCCCAACCCTCGAACTCAGCACCGCCTTCCTAACCTGCAATCTTCTTCCCGACCTCTCCACCCCCACCCCCTCTCTGGCCTATCACCCTCACCTTAACCTCCTTCCACCTATCGCATTCCCAACGCCCCTCCCCCAAGTCCATCCTCCCTACCTTTGATCTTAGCCTGCTGGACACACTCTCCTCATTCCTGAAGAAGGGCTTATGCCCGAAACGTCGATTCTGCTGTTCCTTGGATGCTGCCTGACCTGCTGCGCTTTTCCAGCAACACATTTTTCAGCTCTGATCTCCAGCAACTGCAGTCCTCACTTTCTCCTAACTGATTGGTGTCTCTCAGTCCCCTCTCTCACAGCGAGATATCTGTGCACTGATTGGTATCTCTCAGTCCCTCTCTCTCAGGGAGATATCTGTACACTGACTGGTGTCTCTCAGTCCCTCTCTCTCAGGGAGATATCTGTACACTGACTGGTGTCTCTCAGTCCCCTCTCTCACAGCGAGATATCTGTGCACTGATTGGTATCTCTCAGTCCCTCTCTCTCAGGGAGATATCTGTACACTGACTGGTGTCTCTCAGTCCCCTCTCTCTCAGGGAGATATCTGTACACTGACTGGTGTCTCTCAGTCCCCTCTCTCTCAGGGATATATCTGTACACTGACTGGTGTCTCTCAGTCCCCTCTCCCTCAGGGAGATATCTGTACACTGATTGGTGTCTCTAAGTCCCCTCTCTCCCAGGGAGATATCTGTACACTGATTGGTGTCTCTAAGTCCCCTCTCTCCCAGGGAGATATCTGTACACTGATTGGTGTCTCTAAGTCCCCTCTCTCCCAGGGAGATATCTGTACACTGACTGGTGTCTCTCAGTCCCCTCTCTCCCAGGGAGATATCTGTACACTGACTGGTGTCTCTCAGTCCCCTCTCTCTCAGGGAGATATCTGTATACTGACTGGTGTCTCTCAGTCCCCTCTCTCTCAGGGAGATATCTGTACACTGACTTGTGTCTCTCAGTCCCCTATCTCCCTCAGGGAGATATCTGTATACTGACTGGTGTCTCTCAGTCCTCTCACTCTCAGGCAGATATCTGTACACTGACTTGTGTCTCTCAGTCCCCTCTCTCTCAGGGCGAAATCTGAATACTGATTGGTGTCTCTCAGTCCCCTCTGTCTCAGGGCGATATCTGTGCACTGACTGGTGTCTCTCAGTCCTCTCTTTCTCAGGGAGATATCTGCACACTGACTAGTGTCTCTCAGTCCCCTCTCTCTCAAAGAGATATCTGTACACTGACTGGTGTCTCTCAATCTCCTCTCTATCAGGGAGATATCTGTACACTGACTGGTGTCTCTCAATCTCCTCTCCCTCAGGGAGACATCTGTGCACTGACTGGTATCTCTCAATCCCCTCTCTCTCCAGGAGATATCTGTACACTGATTAGTGTCTCTCAGTCCCCTCTCTTTCTCGGAGATATCTGTATATTAATTGGTGTCTCTCAGTCCCCTCTCTCTCGGGGAGATATCAATACACTGATTAGTGTCTCTCAGTCCCCTCTCTCTCAGGGAGATATCTGTGTACTGATTGGGGTCTCTCAGTCCCCTCTCTCTCAGGAAAGTATCTGTGGACTGATTAGTGTCTCTCAGTCCCCCCTCTCTCAGGGAGATATCTGTGCACTGACTAGTGTTTCTCATTCCCCTCTTTCTCAAGGAGATATCTGTATGCTGACTGGTGTCTCTCAGCCCCCTCTCTCTCAGGGAAATATCTGTGCACTGGTTCGTGTCTCTCAGTCCCCCCTCTCTCAAGGAGACATTTGTACACTGACTGGTGTCTCTCATTCCCTCTCTCTCAGAGAGATATTGGTTCACCGACTGGTATCTCTCAGTCCCCTCTCCCTCAGGGAGACATCTGTACACTGACTAGTGTCTCTCATTCCCCTCACTCTCAGGCAGATAAATGTATGCTGACTTGTGTCTCTCTGTCCCCTCCCTCTCAGGGCGAAATCTGAACACTGGTGTCTCTCAGTCCCCTCTGTCTCAGGGAGATATTTGTATGCTATCTGGAGTCTCTCAGTCCCCTCTCTCTCAGGGAGATATCTGGACACTGAATGGTATCTCTCAGTCCCCTCTCTCTCAGTGAGTTATCTGTGCACTGCCTGATGTCTGTCAGTCCATTCTCTCTCTTTATAAGATATCTGTGCACTGATTGGTGTCTTTCAGTCCCTCTATCTCAAGGAGATATCTGTGCACTGACTGCTGTCTCTCAGTCCCTTCAATCACAGGGAGATATCTGTACACTGGTATCTCTCAGTCCAGTCTCTCTCAGGGAGATATCTGTACACTGACTTGTCTCACCCAGCCCCATTTCTCTCAGGGAGGTATCTGTACACTGATTGGTGTGTCTCAGTCCCCTCTCTCTCAGGGAGATATCTGTACACTGACTGGTGTCTCTCAGTCCCCTTTCTCTCTGGGAGATATCTGTACACTGACTGGTGTCTCTCAGTCCCCTCTCTCTCAGGGAGACATCTGTACACTGACTGGTGTCTCTCAGTCCCCTCTCTCTCAGGGAGATATCTGTACACTGACTGGTGTCTCTTAGTCCTCTCTCCCTCATGGATATATCTGTGCACTGACTGGTGTCTCTCAGTCCCCTCTCCCTCAGGGATATATCTGTGCACTGACTGGTGTCTCTCAGTCCCCTCTCTCTCAGGGAGACATCTGTACACTGACTGGTGTCTCTCAGTCCCCTCTCTCTCAGGGAGATATCAGTACACTGACCGGTGTCTCTCAGTCCCCTCTCTCTCTCAGGGAGATATCTGTGCACTGATTGGTATCTCTCACTCCGTTCTCTTTCAGAATACATCTGTGCGCTGACTGGTGTCACTCAGTCCCCTCTCACTCAGGGAGATAACTGTACACTGACTGGGGTCTGATAGTACAGTAAGGGAGAGTTATTTCGTATTTTTACCCACAGGAAGTGAAGGAATGATGATATATCCCGATGTCAGGATAGCTTGAATAGAAACCTGTGGAGATTGGAAGGTGCTAATGAAGGAAGGCTGATTAATGATGGGATTTCCCACTGTCACCTTGTCCCAATCCTCCCTGTGCCCTCCCCGTTACATTGCAGTCACAAATTGAGAGGGGAGAGTTGCCAGGGCAGGATGTGAAATTTGCTTCCTTCTTTTTTCATTGAGTGAACTGAACGTCCAATCGTTGACCAGGATTAGGGAATGCTGTTTCCTGTGGAGCCTCGCACTTCCGAAGGACACATTTCATGTTTGACCTGTAGTGACCTGCACAACAGGGAACTGACACTAATTCTTTGTGAGCAGACAGTGATTCTTCGAGTGCTCGGTGTTGGTGTTAGATCACCATTGGGCGACATTGAGAACTTCACAATTCTCTCCCTCTTTTAACCCTACTGTCCCGAAATGCGTTCTCGAGAATTAAAGAGAATACCTTCGTTGTAATCACCATATCCTGTGGGACAAACAGATCAGTATTAACAGTTTCAGGATAGTTTTGAGCTCAAAAACTGCATGCATTTATGTAAAACTCTGTTATCTCACTTTTTAGATTAGAATCAATCTAAACATTATGGCATAGACAGAGAACACAGGGGGCCAACACCTTCAACATATTGTCTCGCTATCGCCATTGTTAACAGCTAACCCAAGAATGCAACTTTTAAAAAAAGATTTTGTGATTTACACATGAAAGAAGTGAAACTATCACTGTATTCTAACAGATGAGAGGCTTAATGGACAATCAATTTTTCAATGTATAATTCCAGTTACATCACACTGCAAATTTTTGCTATAAATTCTGTGTTACAATCGAGCCCTCCACTATCACCTGATGAAGCAGCGTCGCTCCGAAAGCTAGTGTGCTTCCAATTAAACCTGTTGTACTATAACCTGGTGTTGTGTGATGTTTAACTTTGTACACCCCAGTCCAACACCGGCATCTCCGAATCATGACTACTGTCGACACCACTAACCACCGGCTTAAAGTGGAGAGGATCTCCGAGAAGATTGCACATATCGACACAGACATCAAGTTTCTACAGGAATGCAGGCAAGCAGGAAAGATCCTGAAAGGATTTCGGATCACGAACCCACTTAGGTCGACCTACAACACAGACTACGCAGAGAGACTTTGCCACCGCACCTCTCGCAAATTCCTCAATCATCTCGTGCACCAACTCTACAGCAGGCGCCACAACCTTGAAATTCAGATGGAGTTCACACCCACAGCCTGCACACAGGATACATCAGTACAATTATGTGACATTGCCAAACAGACAAGGCGACAAAACTACACCACGCACATGCACGCCATAACAAAAAAACGGAGAAACTTGGCATTCTCACCAGGAATAGCAAAGCCCGCCCTGGAACCACAGTAGACAACATTATCACTGCGGGGAAGTCTATTGTCAACTTATCGGACCACACCCTTCAACCAGAAGAGATTGAAGTCCTGAGTAGGGGTCTCAACTTCTGCCTCACCACCAAAATGGACCCGTTGGTTCTGGCAGCAGACACGGAGGAGTTCATCAGACGAATGAGACTCTGGGAATTCTTTCAAGGTGCTGGCAGTGAGCCCACTGATGAACTGGAACAGTCATCACAGGGATCTGTAGAGGAGCGACCAAAGAAGGTGTCAACATGGACCCCACTGGAGGGCCGCTGCCCTGGGCTTGACATGTATGCTCAAACCGTCAGGAAATATATAAATGCCAGATTCATCAGCCGTACCCACAAGGTAGAGCAAAACATCACCGTTCACAGTGCAATGCCATCCAGGCTCTCAAAACCAATGACAACATTGTCATCAAACCAGCAGATAAAGGAGGAGCCATTGCCATTCAGAATAGAACAGATTACTGCAAGGAAGTGTACCGACAACTGAACAACCAGGAACACTACTGGCAACTACCAGCTGATCCGACCAAAGAACACACCCAAGAATTAAACACACTGATCAGAACTTTGGATCCAGTCCTTCAGAGTTCCCAACGCACCCTCATCCCACATACCTCTCGTGTAGGCGACTTCTACTGCCTTCCAAAAGGTACACAAAGCCCAACACACCGGGACGTCCCATCGTGTCGGGCAATGGGACCCTATGTGAGAATCTCTCTGGCTATGTGGAAGGCATCTTGAAACCTATTGTACAGGGGATCTCCAGCTTCTGTCACGACACTACAGATTTCTTACAGAAACTCAGCACCCACGGACCAGTCGAACCGGGAACATTCCTCGACACAATGGACGTTTCCGCACTCTACACCAGCATCCCCCACAAGGATGGCATCGTGGCAACAGCCTCAGTACTCAACACCAACAACTGCCAGTCTCCAAACACTATCCTACAACTCATCCGCTTTATCCTCGATCACAACATCTTCACCTTTGACAACCAGTTCTTCATCCAGACACATGGAGCAGCCATGGGACGAAATTTGCACCCCAATATGCCAACATTTTTATGCACAAGTTCAAACAAGACTTCTTCTCTATGCAGGATCACCAACCAACATTGTACACCAGGTACATTGACACCATTTTCTTCCTCTGGACCCATGGCGAGGAGTCACTGATAAAACTACACAGTGACATCAACAAGTTTCATCCCACCATCAAACTCACCATGGACTACTCTCGACTATCTGTCTCATTCTTGGAGACACGTGTCTCCATCAAAGATGGACACCTCAGCACCACACTCTACCGCAAACCCACAGACAACCTCACAATGCTACACTTCTCCAGCTTCCACCCAAAACATATTAAAACAGCCATTCCCTATGGACAAGCCCTACGCATACACCAGATCTGCTCAGATGAGGAGGAACGTGACAGACACCTGGAAGTACTCAAGGATGCCCTCACAAGAACGGGGTACGATGCTCAACTCATCGACCGCCAGTTCCAACGTGCCACAGCAAGGAACCGTAATAACCTCCTCAGGAGACAGACATATGCTGCAACTGACAGGGTACCCTTCGTTGTTCAGTACTTCCCAGGGGCTGAAAAACTACGCCATGTTCTTCGTGACCAGCAACACATTATCAGTGAGGATGAGCACCTCACTAAGACCTTCCCCACACCTCCACTACTTGCCTTTAAACAACCGCCAAACCTCAAACAGATCGTTGTTCGTAGCAAACTGCCCAGCTCTCAGGACAACTCCATACAACCCTGTCACAGTGGACGCTGCAAGACGTGTCAGATTGTGGACATAGATACCACTATTACGCGTGGGAACACCTCCCACCTTGTACATGGCAGGTACTCATGTGACTCAGCCAATGTTGTCTATCTACACGTAACAGGCAAGGATGCCCGGGGGCATGGTACATTGGGGAAACCAAGCAAAGGCTACGACAACGGATGAATGGGCACTGCACAACAATCAACAGACAGGAGGGTTCCCTCCCAGTTGGGGAGCACTTCAGTGGTCCAGGACATTCAGCCTCGGACCTTCGGGTGACCATCCTCCAAGGTGGATTTCGGGACAGGCAGCAGAGAAAAGTGGCTGAGCAGAGGCTGATAGCTAAGTTTGGTACCCACAGGGAGGGCCTCAACCGGGACCTTGGGTTCATGTCACATTACAGGTGATCACCATTGCACTACACACACACACACAGATATTCCTACACACACACACTCTCACATACACATGGACACAGGTACACACGGACACGCACACAGACACCCACACACACTCTTATAGACACACAGACTCCCACACTCACACATGCACCCCATCACAGACTTAGGACACTCTGCACTCACTACACACATACACACACACACTTTCTCACACTCACAACCCCCACCCCAGACAGACACACACACAGACAGATAAAGACCCACATGCACACACATATTTTGTGAGGTGAATTTGTACTTGCAGAGTTACATTGTACTTTGTTCAAAAACTGCATGAATTTATGTAAAACTCTGTTATCTCACTTTTTAGATTAGAATCAATTTAAACATCAGGTCATAGACAGAGAACACAGGGGGCTAACACCTTCAACATATTGTCTAGCTATCACCATTGTTAACAGCTAACCCGAGAATGCAACTTTAAAAAAAAGGGTTTTGTGATTTACACGTGAAAGAAGTGAAACTATCACTGTATTCTAACAGATGAAAGGCTTAACAGACAATCAATTTTTCAATGTATAACTTCAGTTATATCACACTGTAAATTTTTGCTATAAATTCTGTGTTACGATCGAGCCCTCCACAATCACCTGATGAAGGAGCATCGCTCCGAAAGCTAGTGTGCTTCCAATTAAACCTGTTGGACTACAACCTGGTGTTGTGTGATTTTTAATTCTTTGTGAGCAGACAGTGACTCTCCGAGTGCTCGGTGTTGGTGTTGGATTACCATTGCGTGACATTGAGAACTTTACAATTCTCTCCCTCTTTTAACTCTACTGTCCTGAAATGCGTTCTCGAGAATTAAAGAGAATACCTTCATTGTAATCGCCGTAACCTGTGGGACAAACAGATCAGTATTAACAGTTTCAGGGCAGTGTGAATTGTGAATCTACATTTACAACACAATCAGCATAACAATTGATATCGCCAAATTGCACTGATTAGGAACTGACTCTGATCTTTCCATCATTATCCCCCAGCCAATTCCAAACTGCCAAATGAGATTTTGCTTTAGCAATTCGCAAATGAAATTGTACAGTATCTTGGGGGATATCTGTACACTGACTGGTGTCTCTCAGTCCCTTCTCTCACTCTCAGGGAGATATCTGTACATTGACTGGTGTCCCTCAGTCCCTTCCCACACTCTCAGGGAGGTATCTGTTCTCTGACTGGTGTCTCTTAGACAGCCCTCTCTCTCAGGTAGATTTCTGTACACTGACTGGTGTCTCTCAATCCCCTTTCTCTCTCAGGGAGGTATCTGTACACTGACTGGTGTCTCTCAATCCCCTTTCCCTCTCAGGGAGGTATCTGTACACTGACTGGTGTCTCTCAGTTCCCCCAGCTCTCTCTCTCTCTCTCTCTGAGGTATCCGTACACTGACTGGTTTCTCTCAGTTCGCTCTCTCTCTAGCATATATCTGTACACTGACAGGTGTCTCTCATAACCCCCGGTCTCTCAGGGAGATATCTGTAACTGACTAGGAACTCTGAGCAGAGACTGATAGCTAAGTTCGATACCCATAGGGAGGACCTCAACCGGGACCATGGGTTCATGTCACATTACAGGTGATCACCATTGCACTACACACACACACAGATATTCCTACACACACACACACTCTCACATACGCATGGACACAGGTACACACAGACACGCACACAGACACCCACACACACCCTTTTAGACACACACACTCCCACACTCACACGTGCACCCCCTCACAGACTTAAGACACTCTGCACTCACTACACACACACACACACACACACACACACTTTCTGACAGTCCTGTTAGGGAGAGTTATTTCGTATTTTTACACAGGAAGTGAAGGAATGGTGATATATCCCGATGTCAGGATTACGGGTGGCTAGAATGGAAACCTGGGGAGATTGGAAGTTGCTAATGAAGGAAGGCTGATTAATGATGGGATTTCCCACTGTCACCTTGTCCCAATCCTCCCTGTGCCCTCCCAGACTGACAGGCTGTCATTGTCCTAGTACTCAATGTTGGTGATTGATGGCAATTGCCTTTGAGAACTTCAGAATTCCCTCCCACCCTTGACCTGGCGTTCCACAAATGAGATCTTGAAAATTAAACAGAATACCTTCATCATGATCATCGTATCCTGTGGGACAAACAGATCAGTGTTAACAGTTTCAGGACATTGTGAATTGTGAATCTACATTTCCAACACAATCAGGTTAACAACTGATATCTTCAGCCTTGCAAGGCTTTGAAACGGATGCAAATCTTTCCATCATTAAATGGACACTGTCAGTCCACTGATTCCAAAAGATCAAAAGAGATTTTAAATTCACAATTTGAAACTGAAATTGACTAATATCTCAGGGAGATATCTGTACACTGACTGGTATCTCTCAGTACCCTCTCTCCCAGGGAGATATCTGTACACTGACTGGTGTCTCTCAGTCCCCCCTCTCTCAGGGAGATATCTGTACACTGACTGGTGTCTCTCAGTCTCTCCTCTCTCTCTCTGAGTGAGATACCTGTACACTGACTGGTGTCTCTCAGTCCCCCCTCTCTCAGGGTGATATCTGGTCACTGACTGGTGTCTCTCAGTCCCCCCTCTCTCAGGAAGATATCTGAACACTGACTGGTGTCTCTCAGTCCCCTCTCTCTCAGGGTGATATCTGTACACTGACTGGTGTCTCTCAGTCCCCCCTCTCTCAGGAAGATATCTGAACACTGACTGGTGTCTCTCAGTCCCCTCTCTCTCAGGGTGATATCTGTACACTGACTGGTGTCTCTCAGTCTCCTGTCTCTCAGGAAGATATCTGAACACTGACTGGTGTCTCTCAGTCCCTGTCTCTCAGGGATATATCTGTACACTGACTGGTGTCTCTCAGTCTCCTGTCTCTCAGGAAGATATCTGAACACTGACTGGTGTCTCTCAGTCCCCTCTCTCTCAGGGTGATATCTGTACACTGACTGGTGTCTCTCAGTCCCCCCTCTCTCAGGAAGATATCTGAACACTGACTGGTGTCTCTCAGTCCCCTCTCTCTCAGGGTGATATCTGTACACTGACTGGTGTCTCTCAGTCTCCTGTCTCTCAGGGATATATCTGTACACTGACTGGTGTCTCTCAGTCTCCTGTCTCTCAGGATGATATCTGAACACTGACTGGTGTCTCTCAATCTCTCCTCTCTCTCTCTGAGTGAGATACCTGTACACTGACTGGTGTCTCTCAGTCTCTCCTCTCTCTCTCTCTGAGTGAGATACCTGTACACTGACTGGTGTCTCTCAGTCCCCTGTCTCTCTCTCTCTCCTCTCTCTCTCTGAGTGAGATACCTGTACACTGACTGGTGTCTCTCAGTCCCCTGTCTCTCTCTCTCTCTCCTCTCTCTCTCTCTGAGTTAGATGCCTGTACACTGAGAGGTGCTGGATGTGTGCTATTAGGGAGGGCTATTTACACATTTTTACACACAGGCAGTGCAGGACAAACGACATGTTTTAAACATAAGATAGCATCTGGCTTGAATGGAAACCTGCAGAGACTGGAAGGAAGGCTAATTTATGATGGGATTTCCCCATGTCTCAATCGTCCTTGAGCCCTCCCAGTTACATTGCAATCACCACGTGAGAGTCATGGAGTCATAGAATTGTATAGTATAGAAACAGATTCTTCATTCCAACCTATCTGTACTAACCAGATATTCACTGGCAAGGTTTGCCCCATATTGCTCTCAACCCTTTCTATTCACATATCCACCCAGATGCTAGTATTATAGTTCCCTTGCGTAAAGTAACTGGCAAAACCATTCACTTTCAGAGCATGTAATGTCAACGTTATCTGTCAATTCCCTCTCTGTTACTGATTGGGAAAAGAACAGTGAATTCTCAATCAAATATTAAGGCAGGCGAGGTATACAGTTAATGGCAGACTCCTGAACAGCATTTGTGTACAGAGGGATCTTGGGGTTCAAGTCCAGAGCTTCCTGAAAGTAGCCACACAAGTAGACAGGGTGGTAAAGGAGGAATATGGCAGGCTTGCCATTCTGGTCAGGGAACTGAGGACATGGGTCAGCTTTATGAGACTTTGCTTGGGACGGACTTAGACTATTGCCTTCAGTTCTGGTCACCACATTACAGACAGGATGTGGAGGATTTGGAGAGGGTGCAGAGGAGGTTTACCAAGATGCTGCCTGGACTAGAGGGTATGATCTATACGGAGAGGCTAGAAAAACTTGGGTCGCTTTAACTGGAGCTGAGGAGAGACTTACGAGAAGGCTATAAAATTATGAGATGTATAGATGACATCCAGGATCATTTTCCCAGAGTTGCAACGAGGGGACATGCATTCAAGGTTAGAGGGGGACAGTCCAAAGGAGATGGGAGGGGGCAGACCTTTTTACCAGAGAGTGGTAGGAGTGTTGGTTGTGAGTGGTGGTGGAAGTAGATATAATAGAGGTGTTTCAGGGACTTTCGGATAAGTGCAAGGAATATGGAAGGGAGGGAGGGATATGGAACAAGGATTTGTTTAATTTGGCTTCAGGTTTGGCGCAACATAGTGGGCTGAAGGGCCAGTTCCTGCGCTGTACTGTTCTGTGTTCTATATCTAAGTTTGATGACAAGTGCTCAGTGAATACTTAACAATGCTGTTGAAGTGTGAAGCTAAGAAAGGTTTTGTTTTGCGGTCTGGTTAATGATCACATCTCAGGGCGGGGATACCACTTCTGGTCAGTGGAAATCTGTCCGCTGTAAATCCAAAACAATACCCAGCACCCACTCTGAGTGGATCCCAGTAATCCACTGTGGGGTCTACATTCTCCACATCCTCCCTTTGCAGATTGGCCAACTCTGCCTCCTTCAGTCCCCAGCTTTCCTACCAGTGGGAACACTTTCTCCCCATTGACACCACCCTGGGAATTTTAAACGCCTCAATTAAATCTCCCCTTGACCCACTGTGTTGTGAGAACAGCCCCAGGTTTACCATTCCCTCCTGGAACTGTTCGAGTAAACTTCCTTTACTCTGTCTGCAAAGTTTGGTTACCTTTCTGAAGTGACAGAGCTCCGTCCATGGTCTACACTGGACACTCGGAGCTCCATCCAGAGACTGTGAGCTCTGTCCATGGTCTACACTGGACACTCGGAGCTCCATCCAGAGGCTGTGAGCTCTGTCCATGGTCTACACTGGACACTCGGAGCTCCGTCCAGAGACTGCGAGCTCTGTCCATGGTCTACACTGGACACTCGGAGCTCCGTCCAGAGACTGCGAGCTCTGTCCATGGTCTACACTGGACACTCGGAGCTCCATCCAGAGACTGTGAGCTCTGTCCATGGTCTACACTGGACACTCGGAGCTCTGTCCAGAGGCTGTGAGCTCTGTCCATGGTCTACACTGGACACTCGGAGCTCCGTCCAGAGACTGTGAGCTCTGTCCATGGTCTACACTGGACACTCTGAGCTCTGTCCAGAGGCTGTGAGCTCTGTCCATGGTCTACACTGGACACTCAGAGCTCCGTCCAGAGACTGTGAGCTCTGTCCATGGTCTACACTGGACACTCGGAGCTCCGTCCAGAGGTCGCAATAGCAGGAATGACATTAAAAATCTGATACCATCAGGGGGACAGCTACATACCTGATGTGCCCACTACCATCAGGCTGACCAGGAGGAAGAGGCGCAGGTACTTCATGGTAGCGGTGAGGTGTAAGTGTATCAGAAGACGTGATTCGTGAGCTGCACATTTTGGGTTTATATATGCTTGCTGGCAAGGTCCCTGAAATTACTGAGCAACACCTGGCTCCTGTCAGAGCAACTGCCTCTCTGTGCCACCCATGAATCAGTCAAGGGTCAATCAACAGGTGATGAAATGTCAGCCAAAAGATAAGGCATTGGCTGCAGAGCGAAGGATCCCTGGGAACCTTTACCCAGGCACACAATCCCAGGCTTTCCGTCTTTTACAATGCCGGGAGCTAATCCCTGAAACCAGGTTCCTGTGGAAGGTGGGGAACAGCAGAGCGTCTCTAGGGGCAGGATGGTTGGTTATCATAGTCATGGAGAGGGCCAGAGGTTTGACAGAACCTTGTTTATGTGTTGGGGGGTGGGGTGCAGTTTATCTATTTATCAACTCCTCTGGAGTCAACAATCTTCTGCATGAACATCATTTGCTCACCCCTGGTTTCAGTTCTTCACTTCTGCCCCAACCATTTCAAAAGGCATTTGGATGGGTATATGAATAGGAAGGGTTTGGAGGGGTATGAGCCAGGTGCTGGTAGGTGGGGCTAGATTGGGTTGGGATATCTGGTCAGCATGGATGGGTTGGACCGAAAGGTCTGTTTCCGTGCTGTACATCTCTATGACTATGACTCTCACTTCTCGTGCATCCCAACTCAAGCCAAAGGCTGTTCTGTGTACACATGGGCTCCCACAGATTGAAACATTGGCGTTGTTGCATTTATCATATCAGTGACTGGGCCCAGCATTTATCGCCCTGTCCCTAATGCCCCCCCCCTACCCAGAGAAGGTGGGGGTGAGCTGCCTCCTTGAACTGCCGCAGTCCAGTGTGGTTTAGGGACAACCACGTAGCGCCGTTAAGGAGGGGGTGCCGAGATTCTGAAAGAACAGCAGAAGTATTTCCAAGTCAGGATGGTGAATGGCTCAGAAGGGAGCTTGCAGGGAATGGTGTTCCCATGTATCTGCTGCCCTCATCCTTCCAGATGGAAGTGGTTTGGAAGGCATCGCCTGAGGATCTTTGGTGAATTGCTGTATTGCCTCTAGTAGATGGTACACACTGAGCGTCGGTGAGGGAGGGAATGGATGTTTGTGGGTGCGGTGCCGACAAACAGGGGGCTACTTTGTCCCCGCAGCGAATAACTCACCTCCTGATTCCCCAAAGCCTGTCCACCATGTACAAGTCAGGAGTGGGAGGGAATGCTCCCCACTTGTTCCTGGATGGTGTCGAGCTTCTCGAGAATTGTTGGAGGTGCCCCCATCCAGGGGCAAGTGGGGACTCTTCACTCCCACTCCTGACTTGTGCCTTATAGATGGTGGACAGGCTTTGGGGAGTCAGGTGGTGAGTCACCCGCTGCAGGATTCCACAGCTCTGACCTGCTCTTGTAGCCACTGTGTTAACGTGGTGAGTCCAATTGAGTTTGTGGTCAATGGTAACTCCCAGGATATGAATGGTGGGAGATTCAGCAATAGTGAACATGAAGGGAGCGAGAGTTAGATCATGTCTTGTTGGAGATATTCATTAACTGGTTCTTCTTGTCAGCCCAAACCTGGATATTGTCCAGATCTTGTTACATTTGGACACAGACTGCTTCAGTATCTGGGGAGTGGCGAATGGTGCTGAACGTTGTGCAATCATCGGCGAACATCCCCACTTCTGACCTTATGATGGAGGGAAGGGCATTGATGAAGCAGCTGAAGATGGTTGGACCTGGGACACTACCCTGAGGGATTCCTGCAGAGATGTCCTGGAGGCTGAGATGACTGACCTCCAACAACCACAGCCATCTTCCTATGGGTCAGGGATGAGTCTAACCAGCGGAGAGTTTGCCCCCTGATACCAATGGGCTCCAGTTTCTCCAGGTCAACCTCACTCTACCTCTTAGTTCAACCCAACAGAAGGCAAGTGGACTTGGTGGTAGCTAAATGGGGACTCAGTGAGAGGGTCATTTTATGACAAATGATGATGACACATTCCATTTTGCTCAAAGTTTTGATTAAAAGGATGGGGTGGTCATTGGTTGAATTCAGTTTGGCTTGGACTTACTGCTCAGGACATACCCAGATGATGTTCAATACAGTCCATGTTGAAGCTAAACACTTTGCTAAGAGTCTAATCCCCCAGGACAGGGAGAGCATGGGGCTAGATACAGAGTAAAGCTCCCTCTACACTATCCCCCCATCAAGCACTTGCAGGACAGGGACAGTACAGGGTTAGGTACAGAGTAAAGCTCCCTCTACACTGTCCCCCATCAAACACTCCCAGGACAGGGACATCAAGAGGTTAGATACAGAGTAAAGCTCCCTCTACACTATCCCCCATCAAACACTCCCAGGACAGGGACAGCATAGGGTGAGATACAGAGTAAAATCCACCTCTACACTGAAGGAATTTTTTTTCCCCTTCCTGGTGGCATATTGGCCCCAGTGCTGAGACACGCTCTCCCAGAGTGTGTGTGATTGGTTTCAGGGCTGAATTTTACAAAGTGTGTTCCTCGATGGAATTCCTGTCTTTACTTGGAAGCCAAGCCTAATTATATTATTATCTCTATTATCGTGCAATACAGGCGGTGCTGTTATGTGTCCACCTGACCTACTTCATAATCCATAACGAGATCTGGTAACGCCTCTAGGCACGGTGGCTCAGTGGTTAGCACTGCTGCCTCACAGCACCGGGCACCTGGGTTTGATTCCAGCCTTGGGCAACTGTCTGTCTGCACATTCTCCCCGTGTCTGCATGGGTTTCCTCCGGGTGCTCCGGTTTCCTCCTGGAGCCTAAAGATGTGCAGATTAGGTGGATTGGCCATGCTAAATTGTCTCATGGTGTCCAGGGATGTGTAGGTTAGGTGCATTACTCAGGGGCAAATATAGAGTAATAGGGTAGGGGAATGGGTCTGGGTGGGTTACTCTTCGGAGGGTCAGTGCAGGCTTGTTGGGCCAAAGGGCCTGTTTCCACACTGCAGGGAATCTAATTCTAATACTGTTTGTCCTCACTCCCCCGGGAGATTGTGAGTCTGGTGGGGGCCTGGGGCAGGAGGGGACATGGAGGAGTGCGCTGATGGGCAGGCAACTCCAAGTGAGACAGGTTCAATGCTCCAGTGTCCTTTTCCCATCCTCTGTCCTCTCGTTAGCGCTACGATCTGTCCTTTCCGAGACATCACTCCCCTTCACCCCACAACGTGATTTTGTTAAACGACTCGTCATTGGTTTCAGTTCCCAGAATGCTCGCTGTCCCTGCTTGCTCTCACTCTTCAAGGATGCCACGTCAGACGTTGGTGAGTGTGCCCACTCCCCCCCACCCCCTCCACCCCCCCACACTGGCCCACATATGGCCCAATAAACACTCACTTGGGCCATTGTGACATTTGAGATAAATCTCCCAAAGAATATGATGGAAAGGGATAAGATGTTCTTTGATCATCTCCGAGATAACAATGAACATTAATGGGTTTTATGGCATACAGTCAAATGTATCCATCTTCGCCAAAGTACAAAGTGGCCCATTGGCAGTGCCAGTTGGCAGCATGGGCAGAGGGGGAATGTGTGGGGAGTTGGAGAGGAAAAGGTAGGTTTGAGCCTCTGGTTCCCAACACTCTCCACCACTGAGGGTTTCCCTCACCCCGTATCTGGCCCGGTGGGAGATTCGTCACTGACTGTGATTGGTGAACACCTCCTCGCCCAACACCAAGGCCAGGGTGGCAGATGGTGAAGCAGGTAGATCTTAGCTGTTTTCTATCCAGTCATTCCCCTGGGAAAAGAGGGCAGGAGCTTCCGGGATCCAGAACCAGTCCAGATCCTGCAGAGTGGAACAGCAGAAGGTCTGTTTCTGTGGTGGTGGGGAGGCAGGATGATGGCTTTTCACAGTGCCACAGTGAGTCAGAGATTTGACAGAACCCTTGTGGATGTTGTTTATTCCCCAAACAAGGATGACAGGGCAGAAAAACCCATCCCCCAAAAGCAGCAAATTTCCCTCTCACTCAGGGAGATATCTGTACACTGACTGGTGTCTCTCAGTCCCTCTCTCTCTCAGGGAGATATCTCTACACTGACTGGTGTCTCTCAGTCTCTCTCTCTCTCAGGGAGATATCTGTACACTGACTGGTGTCTCTCAGTCCCCTCTCTCTCAGGGAGATATCTCTACACTGACTGGTGTCTCTCAGTCTCTCTCTCTCTCAGGGAGATATCTGTACACTGACTGGTGTCTCTCAGTCCCCTCTCTCTCTCTCAGGGAGATATCTGTACACTGTCTGGTGTCTCTCAGTCCCCTCTGTCTCAGGGAGATATCTGTACACTGACTGGTGTCTCTCAGTCCCTCTCTCTCTCTCTCAGGGAGATATCTGTACACTGACTGGTGTCTCTCAGTCCCTCTCTCTCTCTCAGGGTGATATCTGTACACTGACTGGTGTCTCTTAGTCCCCTCTCTCTCAGGGAGATATCAGTATACTGACTGGTGTCTCTCAGTCCCCTCTCTCTCAGGGAGATATCTGTACACTGACTGGTGTCTCTTAGTCCCTCTCTCTCTCTCAGGGTGATATCTGTACACTGACTGGTGTCTCTCAGTCCCTCTCTCTCTCTCAGGGTGATATCTGTACACTGACTGGTGTCTCTTAGTCCCCTCTCTCTCATGGAGATATCAGTATACTGACTGGTGTCTCTCAGTCCCCTCTCTCTCAGGGAGATATCTGTACACTGACTGGTGTCTCTTAGTCCCCTCTCTCTCAGGGAGATATCTGTACACTGACTGGTGTCTCTCAGTCCCCTCTCTCTCAGGGAGATATCTGTACACTGACTGGTGTCTCTCAGTCCCTCTCTCTCTTTCAGGGAGATATCTGTACACTGACTGGTGTCTCTCAGTGCCTTCTGAGTACTTTGCCGAGTCTTAAAGGTAGTGCCAGGGAGGTAAATATACTCACAGAAGCATCTCTTGTCTCTGATCCCTTTCTCCCCTCTGAATGCAAACATTTTTCTGTCATTTCCTCCAAACCCTTACCTTCAATCGATGGCCCACGGTCATTGCTTGCTCCCCCAAAGTGGGCAGCCTCCAGTTCCTCCTGAGGATCGATGATGCGAACATTGGGAGAGTTCACTCAAAAGCCAAGGAAGGGAGTGATCAATCCAAACACACACCCACACAGTCATGCACACACACAGAGCCCCACACAAAAGACACGCACACACACACACACAGACACACATACATACACACACACCCCCAAACACACACCACAGACAGTCATACACACCACAGACAGTCATACACACACAGACACGCACACACACACACACACACATACACACACATACACACACCCACACACACATACCCACACACATACAGACCCACACACACAGATCCACAGACACACACATGCAGACACACACACTGACCCACACACACATAAACCCACACACAGGCACAGACACACACACACTGACCCACACACACATAGACCTCCACACACAGACATACAAACACAGACGCACACACTAACACACTCACACAGATCAAAACACACACCGACCCACACACAGACACACACATACACAAAGAACCCCCCCACACACACAGACACTCACACACAGACACATACACACAGACCCTCCCACACACAGACCACCCCCCCTCCACACACACATACACACAGATACCCACCAACACCCACAGATGTTTAGAGAGACACACACAGACACAGACATACAGACACAGACACACTCAGAGACATACATACACAGACACACACACACCACACAGACATATCCAGGAGCATGCTTGACAACAACTACTCGGACCCCTGGAGAGGGATTTCTGGTCAGCCGTTCGCTGTCATGCGTTCATAGAAGACGGAGTTGGCATGACCAATCTGGAATATGGATTGTCAAATGGCGGCCTTCTTATTTTATCGAGAGTGCTGTCAAAAGGAGCGACTCCATGCCAGGGCTTCGTCTCCACACAGTGACATATTGAAATATTCCTCTCAACCAAGTCCGGCCTGACCACAGCAGTTGGCAACGGCGGAGGCACCGGAATGGAAGAGCTGGTTGGCAGAGAGTTGCCCGACGCAGAATGGACAGGAACTGGTCAGCTTCATCCTGGCACGGAGACAGCGGAGGTCAAAGGGTGCTATCCATCTTGTCTCCGTCGCTTCAGGGGCTAGGATAGAATCCTAGCACCCATGACCCGATTGGACGTTGGGCAGACCCCTTGACGTGCCAACTGTCCTTCACTGAGTGGACACCCTGTCCCTTGATTGGCTCACCTCACCACAGCTAGCTTCTTCAAACAAGGTGAGACTGCTTCATTGTCGGGGTCTTTCAAGAGGCCAGTTGGTATGGCAACTCCTACCATCCCTGCAAGAGACGTGCACCCTTGCCAAGGGCAAAGAGCTCCCCATGGCACTACCTAAGAGACCAGAGGATGCAAAGTGCCCAGCTGGCAAAAGAGTCTCATTACCAAGTTCTTGATTCTTGTTCAGAAGGATAGTATCCCCATGGAACATGACAAGGTCATTAAGATGGAGATATTGGTACTCTGTCTGTCTATTCGCCCACTATGCTGTCCCAGCATCAAACACTCCCAGGACAGGGACAGCACAGGGTTAGATACAGGGTAAAGCTCCCTCCACACTGTCCCAGCATCAAACACTCCCAGGACAGGGGCACCAGGGGGTTAGATACACAGTAAAGCTCCCTCTACACTGTCCCCCTTCAAACACTCCCAGAGCAGGGACAGCACAGGGTTTGACACAGGGTAAAGCTCCCTCTACACTGTCCCCCATCAAACACTCTCAGGACAGGGACAGCACGGGGTTAGATACAAAGTAAAGCTCTTTCTACACTGTACCCCATCAAACACTCCCAGGACAGGGACAGCACAGGGTTAGATACAGAGTAAAGTTCCTTCTACTCTGTTCCCCCATCAAACATTCCCAGGACAGGGACAGCACGGGGTTAGATACAGAGTAAAGATCCCCCTATACTGTTCCCCCATCAAACATTCCCAGGACAGGGACAGCACTGTTCCCCATCAAACACTCCCAGGACAGGGGCAGCATGGAATGAGATACAGAGTAAAGCTCCCTCTACACTGTCCCCCATCAAACACTCCCAGCACAGGGAGAGCAGAGGGTTAGATACAGAGTAAAGCTCCCTCTACACTGTCCCCCACCAAACACTCCCAAGACAGAGACAGCATGGGGTTAGATACAGAGTAAAGCTCCCTCTATACTGTCCCTCATCAAACACTCCCGGGACAGGGACAGCATTAGGTTAGATACAGAGTAAAGCTTCCTCTACACAGAGCACAAAGTGTTTTCATTGGCCCCATTGCTCAGATACAGTCTCCCAGAATTTATGTGATTGGTTTTAGGGCTGAGTTTTGCAAAGTTTTACAATTCCTCAATGGAATTCCCATCTTTACTGTTTGTCCTCACTCTCCCGGGAGATTGTGAGTCTGGTGGGGGCCTGGGGCTGGTGGGGGGACATGGGGGAGTGCACTGATGGGCAGGCAACTCTGGGTGGGACATGTTCAATGCTCCAGTGTCCTTTTCCCCATCCTCTCTCCTCTCATTAACGCTCCAATCTGTTCTTTCGGAGACACCGGACCCCTTCACGCCACAAAATGATTTTGTTAAAGTGCTCGTCATTGACTTCATGTCCCAGAATGCTCGCTGCCCCTGCTTGATCTCCTTCTTCAAGGATGCCACGTCAGATGTTAGTGAGTCTGCACCCACCTCCCCCCCGCCCCCCCCCCCCCCCACCACCTCGCCTACACCTGGCCCAATAAATATTCACAGGGATCATTGTGACATTCGAGATAAACCTCCCAGCGAACGCGATGGAAAGGGATAAGATGTTCTCTGATAATCTCCGGGATAATGAGGGAAAATGTCCGCTGCTCATGGCATTCACTCAGCTCCTTCATGCCAAGCTACATCCGGCAACGTGGCCCATTGGCAGTGCCAACTGGCAGCGTGGGAAGAGGGGGAATGTGTGGGGAGTTGGCGAGGAACAGGTATGTTTGAGCCTCTGGTTCCCAACACCCTCCACCACTGAAAGTTTCCCTCACCCCATGTCTGGTCTGGGGGGGAGATTCATCGATGTCCATGTTTGGCCAACTGGACCTATCGGAACAAACAACGGACATTTGTTTCTCAGTCGTGGTAGAAGTGCATCACTGGCCAGGTGCAGCTTTATCGCCCGTCCCTAGTTGCCCCCTTGAGAAATTGGGGGCAAGCTGCCTTCTTGAACCACCGCAGTCCCATGTGGTGTAGGGACACCCACACAGTGCTGTTCGGGAGGGTGACCCAGCGACACCGAAGGAACGGCCGATATATTTCCATCTCGGGATGGGGAGTGGAGGGGAACCTGCAGGGGGGTGGGTGGCTTTCCTATGTATTTGCTGCCCTTGTCCATCCAAATCATGAAGGTCATGGGTTTGAAAGGTCCTGCCTGAGGAGCCCCTGCCTGGTGGCTCAGTGGTTAGCAGCACTGTCTCAGGGGCCAGGGGACTCAGGTTGTCTTTGTCTGTGTGGGTGTGCTGCAATTTCATCACATCATCCCCTACAGTGTGGAAACAAGCCCTTCGGCCCAACAAGTCCACACCAACCCTCCAAAGAGTAACCCAACCAGACCCATTCCCCCGAAACTATTACACTACATTTACCCCTGACTAATGCACCTAACCTGCATATCCCTGGGCACGGCCAATCCACCCTGACCTGCACATCTTTGGACTGTGGGAGGAAACCAGAGCACCCGGAGGAAACCAACGCAGACACGGGGAGAACGTGCAAACTCCACACAGACTGTCGCCCGAGGTTGGAATCGAACCCGGGTCCCTGGCGCCGGGTGGGGGACTGGGGCAGCGCCAGGGTCTCTGTGACTCTAAGATTGTACACACAGGAGTCCACTGACCACCAAGAAAACAATTGTCATCTTCTCACTGATGCAAACGGAGGGATCTACATCCGCCAGGGGAAGAGGGATCTGTAGTGAGCCCGGACCCAACCTTCGTTTCCATGGTCCTCCCATCCCAGAGCAGGGATAACTAGGGTATGCAACAGAACCCAGTCCTAGCAGGCAAGTTTACGTAGGCTGACATGTAGAAAGCCATACATCACCCAACGCGCACTGAGAAGTAGATGTGACAGCTGGTCAGTGACAATGAGTGAACAGAAAAGGTAAAAAAAGCAATTGGCAGCCCTTTTCCTAATGCTGATCCATCAATTTTAGAGTTAAGTTACATCTAGCAATGAGACCAACACATGACAGCCAAAACCAAAGGCGATAAATCTGTCCCCAAGGGTGGTGGTGGAGGGTTGTTTTTCAGACTGGAGGCCTGTGACCAGTGGAGTGCCACAAGGATCGGTGCTGGGTCCTCTACTTTTCATCATTTACATAAATGATTTGGATGTGAGTATAAGAGGTACAGTTAGTAAGTTTGCAGATGACACCAAAATTGGAGGTGTAGTGGACAGCGAGGAAGGTTACCTCAGATTACTGCAGGATCTTGATCAGATAGTCCAATGGGCTGAAGAGTGGCTGATGGAGTTTAGTTCAGATAAATGCTGCATTTTGGAAAAGCAAATCTTAGCAGGACTTATACACTTAATGGTAAGGTCCTGGGGAGTGTTGCTGAACCAAGAGACCTTGGAGTGCAGGTTCATAGCTCCTTGAAAGTAGAGTCGCAGGTAGATAGGATAGTGAAAAAGGCATTTAGTATGCTTTCCTTTATGGGTGGAGGCTAGTACAATTGCAACAGGTAAAAAGCATTGGATGGGTATATGAATAGGAAGGGTTTGGAATGATATGAGCAGGGATATGACCACAACTTAAGCAAGTGGTGTGGAATGTGGGATCACTGAAGCAGACCAACCCTAATTGCCCTGAGGGTGGATAAGATTCAACCCCATTGCTGGAGTGGCATATAGGCCAGACCAGGTAAGGAAGGCAATTTCATTCCCTAAAGGACATTGAATGGTTCTTACCCACATCAACTGGTTTCACGATGATCATTAGACCCTTCACTCCAGATCTGTATTGAATTCATGTTCCACCATCGGCCATTGCAGGATTTGAACCTGGGTCCCCTGAACGTTACTTGGGTTTCCAAATCTAGCTCAGCCCTCAGCCTCTGACACTCCAGGGAAAGTAGCCCCAGTTTATTCAGCCTCTCCCTACCGCTCAAACCTTCCGACATCCTTTTCTGCACCTTTTCAAGTTTCACACCATCCTTCCCATAGCAGGGAGACCGGAATTACATGTGACATTCCAAAAGTGGCCTCAGCAATGTGCTGTACAGCTGTGAACCCCTACACTCAATGCACTGACCAATGAAAGCAAGCCCATGAGGTTTGTCCCTTTCTTGTCCCCTCTGCATCCTCCCTCAAATCCCCGAACCTGAGTCCCCTAACATCCCTCTCATAGTAATGGCCCCTGAGAGTCTCTCCTTTATGTCCCAAAGGACTTCCATTACACTGGCTCCATGACTATTCCAAGTGGCTGACTGACCATGCCCCTAGCTCCTGCGTTGATAGTAGACCATCCCCTTGCCCGACTGGAAGCACCAACCCTTAGCTTGGCTGAGGACTGCTCCCCTCAGATGTTGAGGCCTAGTTGTGTGGTTGATGTTCATATTGCAGCCTGGGGCAATGCAGCAGCACCATCGGCACCCTTTGACTGCTCACCACGCTGAACCAGGGCAAACTGCTCGGATTGAGACCCACTCTAAAAGGCAAGGTGAGGCAGGAGACCTGTGAGGGCTCTAGGTTAGCAGCCAAATCCCCAAAGTAAGGCAAGGTTTTCTCACACACCTCCCTCTTCATTACATATTCATTCATCCACCAGATGTGGGCATCAAAGTCTAGCCAAGATTTATTGCCCATCCTGCGTTATAAGAAGGATTTGGTTGCACAGGAGACGATGTGAAAGAGATTTACTGGGATGTTGCCAAGTCTGAATAGATTTACCAGGGTATTTCTTGGGCTGGAGAGATTTACTAGGATGTTCCCAAGTCTGGAGAGATTTATCAGGATGTTGCTAAGTCTGGAGAGATTTATCAGGATGTTGCCCAGTCTGGAGAGATTTACTGGGATGTTCCCAAGTCTGGAGAGATTTATCAGGATGTTGCCCAGTCTGGAGAGATTTACTGGGATGTTCCCAAATCTGGAGAGATTTATCAGGATGTTGCCCAGTCTGGAGAGATTTATCAGGATATTGCCAAGTCTGGAGAGATTTACTGGGATGTTGCCCAGTCTGGAGAGATTTATTTATTGCCAAGTCTGAATAGATTTATTAGGATGTTACTTGAGCTTAAGAAATTTACCAGGCTGTTGCCATGTCTCGTGAGATTTATCAGGATTTTGCCTGGGATTTACCAGGATGTTTCATGGACTGGAGAAATTTCCCGGGATGCTGCCCAGTCTGGAGAGATTTACCAAGAGAAAATGCTGGAAAATCTCAGCAGGTCTGGCAGCATCTGTAAGGAGAGAAAAGAACTAATGTTTCGAGTCTAACTGACCCTTTGTCAAAGCTTTGCTTGTTTCCAGATTTACCAAGATGTTGCCCAGTCTGGAGGGATTTATCAGAGTGTTGCCCGGGCTGGAGAGTTTCAGTTATGAAGAGAGATTGGACAGACTGGGGTTGCTTCCCTTAGTTGAGAGGGGACATGATTTAATGGATAAAACAATAATGAGGGGCATTGACAGGAAGAAAACATTTCCCCTTGACAGAGGGCTCAATGATGCGGGGGGTGGGGGGATACAGGTTGAAGGGAAGGGGCAGGAGGTTTAATAGGGATGCGAGGAACAACCTTGTCACTGAGAAGGTGCTGGGATATTGGAACTCACATCCTTATAACATTGTATTTAGATGTGCAATAAATCTATGGGCCAAGTGCTGGGAAACAGAATTAGAATAGAAATGTGATTGCATTTTGTTATAGTCATAATGAGTTGAAGGGCTTTTTTTCCCTGTGCTATAGACATCTCTGATTCTATAATCACCCATGTTATCAGTTGATAGTCAACCATTTTGCTGTGGGTCTGGAGTCACATATAAGCCAGACTGAGTCGGGAGAGTCAATTCCCTCTCTGAGTGGGCCAGATGGGTGTTTCCAACAACCACTAGTGGCTACCTTGTTGACATTAGGCCAGTGTTTCTCAATCTTAAAGCGAATTCCAAATTCCACCACCTGCCAGGATTCAAACCCACAGTCCCAAGAATTGTCTGGATTTACAAGTACATCTGTGGTTAACTGTCGAGGTTCAGGAATCCATCAAAGCAAAAGGAAAAATACATGTCATTGAGCAAAGGTGAGTGCCAGGTCAGAGGGAAGGGTGAAATGTAAATATTGGCAGAGAGTGGCTGAAAGGTTAATCAGTACAGATAAAGTGGTGTGAGAGAAAGCTGGCTAGCAATGTCAAAAGCGACAAATTTCTACAGGCATGCTTTAGAGAGGGTACAGAAAAGATTTACCAGGATTTTAGCTATGGAGAAAGGTCAGATAGACTGGGTGTTGTCCAGTCTGGAGAGATTTACCAGGATATTGCCAAGCCTGAATAGATTTATCAGGATGTCACCCAGGCTGGTGAGATTTACCAGGATGTCGCCCGTTCTGGAGAGATTTACCAAGATGTTGCCCAGTCTGGTGAGATTTACCAGGATGTTGCCTGGTCTGGAGAGATTTAGCAAGATGTTGCCCAGTCTGGAGAGATTTACCAAAATGTTGCCCAGTCTGGTGAGATTTACCAGGATGTTGCCCAGTCTGGAATGCAGGAGCTTGAGGGGCAACCTGACAGAGGTTTATAAGATTGTGAATGATGTGCATAGAGTGGTAAGCTTGAGGCTTTTTCCCAGGGTGGAGGGGTCAGTTCCTAGGGGACACAGGGTCAAGGTGCAGAGGAGGGGATGTTCAAAAGAGATGTGCGAGGCAGGTTTTTCACACGAAGGGCAGTGAGGAGGTGGCAGAAGCAGACACATTAGCAGCATTCAAAAAGCATCCAGACTAATACATGAACAGGAAGGGAATAGAGAGATACGGATCCTGTAAGAGAAAATAGTTTTCATGCAGAAGGGCAAACTGTGTTGGCACAGGTGTGGAGGGCTGATGGGCCTGGTCCTGTGCTGTATTGCCCTCTGTTCTTTGTATCAAAAAGGTAAAAGGGTAAGTCAGGTGAGTGTTAGCCCTTTCGAGGGAGAGAGTAGGGAGAGAGTGGTGAATAAGTAAGATATGACTGAAGAGGTGAACAAATATTTCTCTCTTCTGTTTTCGTTACAGACAATGCAAAAGTAAATAGCTTTAAATCAAGCAGCTGAAAGGAGCAAGGGGTTTATGGTGTGAAATATTACCTGAAAGCAGGATATTATAATCACTGGGGCAATGGTGCTGATAGAGGTAGAGGTTAATAAGTCCTAGGGTCTTAAAAAAGGTGGCTAATGGTTTGATTTGATTTATTATTGTCACATGTACCTAAATACAGGCAGATCAGACCATAGTAAAGGCATTAGGATAATAGAACAGAGTGAGGAATACGATGTTACAGTTGCAGAGACCAACATTAAATTTAAAATTTGACAGATCCATTCAGAAGTCTAATAACAGTGGGGAAGAAGCTGTTCTTGAATCTGTCGGTATAGATGTTTAAACTTCTGTATATTCTGCCTGACAGAAGAGGCTGGAAGAGACTATAACTGGGATGGGAGGGGTCTTTGATGAAGTTAGCTCTCTTCCCAAAGGCCGTGTAAAGTGTAGATGGAGTCAACGGATGGAAGGTTGGTTCACAACTCTCTGTAGTTTCTTACAGCCCCGGGGAAGAACAGTTTCCGTACCAAGCTGTGGTGCATCGGGATAGAATGCTTTCTATGGTACATCTATAATAACTGGTAAGAGATGTGCCGAATTTCCTTGGTGTCTCAGGAAGAAGAAGCCTTGTGTTTTCTAGGTGATGGTAATTTTCCAAAACCTGTTCGGTTCTGGACAGGTTCCATCCGGACTGGAAAAGCAACAAGCAAGGAAAGGGGGCTGTGAGATTAAAACCTGACAGGGGGAGTCTGTTCGAATTGAATGTTAATCAGATCAAAGCCTGGTAGATAGGTAAGCGCAAGGGAGGGATAGTGTAGAGGGAGCTTTACTCTGTCTGTAACCCCACACAGTCCTTGTCCTGGGAGTGTTTGATCAGAGCTGAAAATGTGTTACTGGAAAAACGCAGCAGGTCAGGCAGCATCCAAGGAGCAGGAGAATCGACGTTTCGGGCATAATCAATGTTTCCTGAAGAAGGGCTTATGCCCGAAACATCGATTCTCCTGCTCCTTGGATGCTGCCTGACCTGCTGCGCTTTTCCAGCAACACATTTTCAGCTCTGATCTCCAGCATCTGCAGTCCTCACTTTCTCCTAGTGCTTGATGGGGGACAGTTTAGAGGGAGCTTTACTCTGTATCTAACCATGTCCTACCCCTGTCTTGGGAGTATTTGATGGGGAATAGTGTGGAGGGACATTTACTCAGTATTTAACCCCGTGCTGTCCTTGTCCTGGGAGTGTTTGATGGGGATAATGCAGAGGGAGCTTTACTCTGTATCTAACCCCATGCAGTCCCTGCCCTGTGAATGTTTGATGGGGAACAGTGTAGAGGGAGCTTTACACTGTATCTAACCCTGTGCTGTCCCACTCCTGGGAGTGTTTGATGGGGGACAGTGTAGAGGAGGCTTTACGCTGTATCTAACCCTGTGCTGTCCCTCTCCTGGGAGTGTTTGATGGGGATAGTGTAGAGGGAGCTTTACTCGAACGCAGATCCCTTTTGGTTCCAATGGGTTGATGTTACTGTCAATGCTGAAACCACGGACTGTTATTGTATCACATCATTAAGACATGGACACAGATCCTGATGGGATTTCCCAGAAAATGCCCTTGTTATCCCAATCCCATTGGATGTTGCTGCTTGGTTTATGACAGTATTCAGGAATAAAGAGAGTGAAGCACAAATATGTTTGTAATGTCGACCTGGGAGATTCTAAAAACCATCAACAAGTCCCTTGAGATGCAGGATTAGTTTATTCAGCAAGCAAGATGCAATTACATCTTCCACCATCGATACAGAAACCAATTGGAGTCCATCTTGACTCAACCCAACCCAACTAACTCCTTCCCCCACCCTGGTGTTCACCTCCGCCTAACCCACAGAAACACGAAGGGCTTTAAGTCAATTCAGGCCCAACACCCAACTGACCTCAACCCAACCCATTGGAGATAAACCCCAGCCCAACCTCACTGACATTTACAGATGAAGGGAATGGTGAAGACCCCAAATCCCCAGCTGCCTTCCTCGTTAGAAACTTGCTCAGAGAAGGGCTAGACCGAGGTCCTGACCAACTCTTCATCAACGTCCTCAGCGGCTGGTTTGCATCTTCACTCTCACCGTTCGATAGAGAAGCAGAAAGTGGGGCCTGTTTGTGTTTGCAGCATTTGGTGTATGAGGAAGATATCACAGTGACCTTTAGGGCCCGTCTCCAATTCTGATTTGGAGCAACTGGTTTCATAAAGTTATCGACGGACTCCAGGCCGAAAAAGACTAACATCCCTCAAAACAAAACGCAAGATCTGTCACTTGAGTCGGCAGAGTTGAATACTGTCACACGATGGACTCTACGTCCATGTTTAATTTAATCTCAACTCGAGCTGATTGGAAACGATCATGTGAACCTTCACCTGAACCCATTTGAATTAATCAACAAGAGAATCGACAGGCAGCAACTATTCTCCCAAGATTCTTCAGTCCGAGAGGCAACAGAACCCTTCTCCCAAGGGACAGTATCGTTTGTGGTTCTTGTGAATGTTCACCGACAGGGTGGTCAGATGCGATGGGGTTCCAGTGTTACTCAGGCAGCACCCATTGGTCCGGGCGGGTGAAGGGAGCGCTCTTGGGAAACGGCTATAGATCTGACGCGAAGCAAGTTGGAAGTAGGTCAGCAGCAATGACATTGGGTCGGGGGCTCCAGTGCAGACAGGGTTTCCTGAAAATCGGTATTGGAAATGTTAGCACTGCCATTGGACAGATGTCAACCTGCGAGGGGAGACATGAGGCCTGCATTCGGACAAGAATGGAACCGAGTTCTAATCGGAAAACAGACTTCATTCTGGAGGGCAGGGGTAGAAATATGCTGTGTTTATATTGCAGACAAAGAACAGAATTGAAACAGACCCTTCGACCCATTAAGCCTGTGCCTGTCCAAACTGAAGCCCGTTTGCCTCTTTGTGCTCCATATCCCTCTCTTCCCTGCCTGTTCACATTTCTGTCAAGTTGTCCCTGAAGTGTATCTATTGTAGCTGCCTCCACCTCCTGTTCTGGCAGTGTACTCCAGGCACTTACCATTCTCTGTGTAAAAACTCCGACATCTCCTATAAACTTAACCCTTTCACCTTAAGAACAAAGAAAACTTACAGCCCAGGAACATGCCCTTTGGCCTTCCAAGCCTGAGCCGAACCAAATGTACTGTCTAAACCTGTCGGTCAATTCCTAAGCATTTGTATCCCTCTGCTCCCCCCCAACTCATGCATCTGTCCAGATGTATCTTAAATGAATCTCCCATGCCTGCCTCTACCACCTCTGCTGGCAACGCGTTCCAAACGCCCACCACCCTCAATTACCCTAGTAATTGACATTTCAACCCCCTGGAAAAAGACTCAGAGTATCCATTCTATCCAGGCCTCTTATAATGTTGGAAACTTCTATTAGGTCACCCTCTCAGTGTCCAACATTCAAGTCCAAACATGCCAATTTTATCCAATTTATCCTCATAGTTAACAGACTTTAAGCCAGACTGATAAACCCTTTCTGCACCCTCTCTAAAGCCTCCATATCCCCGCGTGGTATTGTGGCGAACAGAACTCTGTGCAATGTTCCAAATGCGGCCTCAGTGAATATCTTGTATAGAGATATATTCGAAAGTTCAAGGGATATCTAGGGGTTAGTGCTAACAAGGGTCCCAGTGTTCACCAGTTTTGGAAATCTTGCCTTGATCTTTTAAGGGATTCAGTTCTCGTCCCAGAACAAACCTCCAGTTCACACTGATGGTTATGGGATTGGATATGGTTGACAGCAAGGAATTATGGGCTGGAGATGCTGGGGATGAAAAGTTGGCTATGAACTGGTGAACCAAAACCTTTGGTGGTGGGCATAGAGGGCCCTTCCTCTCTGTTTGTATGGGTTGCCTTTGATGCTAATGTGCAAAGGGCTCCCTTGACCAACCCAGCAATCTCTTTCCTCCCTGGCAGCCTATAAATATCTGTCAGAAAGAGAGTATCTCATTCCTGTCTGCCCACCCATGCCAACTGTTCACAGGATGGGCTGAGCATCATCCAGCGGCAATGTGAGCTGTTGCATTTTGGGAACACAATCAGGGCAGGATGGAGACACTTCATAGTAACCCCTGGGGAGTGTTGCTGAGCAAGGAGACCTTGAAGTACAGGTTCATAGTTCCTTGAAAGCAGAGTTGCAGGTAGATAGGATAGTGAAGAAGGTGTTTGGTACTCTCGCCTTTATTGGTCAGTGCATTGAGTATAGGAGTTGAGAGGTCATGTTGCGGTTTTACAGGACATTGGTGAGGCCACGTTCTGGACTCCCTGCTGTAGGAAGGATGTTGTGAAACTTGAAAGGGTGCAGAAAAGATTTACAAGGAAGTTGCCGGGATTGGAGGGTTTGAGCTAAAGGGTGAGACTGAATGAGCTGGGGCTGTTTTCCCTGGAGCGTCAGAGGCTGAGGGCTGACCTTATAGAGGTTTGCAAAATCAGGAGGGGCACGGATAGGGTGAATAACCAAGATCTTTTTCCTGGGGTTGGAGCAGTACAAAACTAGAGGGGCACAGGTTTAAGGTGAGGGGGAAAGATTTAAGTACGACCAGAGGGGCACCTTTTTAACGCAGACGGTGGTGTGTGTACGGAATGAGCTGCCAGAGGAAGTGGTGGAGGCTGGTACAATTACAGCACATAAAAGGCATCTGAATGAGTATATGTATAGGAAGGGTTTAGAGGGATATGGGCCAAGTGCTGGCAAATGGGACTAGATTAGGTTAGGATATCTGGTCAGCATGGACAAGTTGAACTGAAGGGTCTGTTTCCATGCTGTACAGCTCTTTGACTCCATGTTATCAGCCTTCAACTGGCACTTATTTACTTTATTAGGGCTAATGGGACAGCAGATGACTTTGGTAGCCATGTTATGGGAGTGACTTTGCCCAACTTGACCTCCACTAACTCCTGCCGTGCCAAAAGAATACCAGAGAAAATGCCTTCATCCAGAAATGCCTGCCATCGAAAACAATTGAGGCCAAAACATTGAACGCTTTTGGGAAGGAATTAGATATCCTTCTTGGGGGCTGAAGGGGATCGAGGGTGTGGGGATCAAAGCGGGAACAGGATTTGGATGATCTACCCGTGATTTTCTCGAACAGCGGAGCAGACACGAGCAGCTAATTGGTTTGCTCCTGTCATTATTTTCAATGTTGTTACATTAAGGATCCACTTCCCAAGAGGGATGACAGATGATAACTATCGCTGAGTTATTTGAAATGGCAAATGCCATTGCAGCACACCAAAGGATATTAGCAGTCATCATCACGTTTGCAGTAACACCCTGTGATGGTGAAGCAAGGAAACATTGGTTAAATTGGCGATATAATGGTGAAAACAAAACTCTGGTCTGTAAATTCTCAGTGTGGCTTCCAAATTGCTCCATGATCTCACCTTCCACCATCTCTGTCATTCACCGATTCTTTCGGGTGATCCCAGGGACGGAGGGATTGCGTTAAAAGGCTAAACAGGCCGGGAGCTTAGGAGAATAAGAGGCAATCTCATTGAAATGTGCTGAGAGGGGGAGTCCAGGACCAGAGGGGCACAGTCTCAGAATAAAGAGGCCTCAATTTCAGACTGAGATGAGGAGGAATTTCTTCTCTCAGTCTTTAGAACCCCTCGCTGTGGTTTTAAAAGCTGTGGGAGCTTTTAAAGGCCGAGATTGAAGGCCGAGACAGATTCGACATCGGTCGGAGAATCAAGAGTTACAGAGAAAAGGGGAATGTCACATCAGCCATGGTACTATCAACGAGGCTTGAGGAGCCTGTTCCTATGTCCTGCGGTCTGAATTGAACTCTACCAAATGCCAACAGCAAAGAGATGTTCAAGAAAATAAAAAAAGAAACAGGGTGGCTCCCTTATACACTGACCCTCCCTGTGATAGGTTTAGTGGTTCTTGCATTGAACTATTTAGTTACCTCACCAGCCTGAGTGATTAGAAGTCATCCCTTAACCTGAGGGACTGCCACTCAGAATTCACTAAGCTCCCAGGTTTAAACTTGCACAGCGATCTGATTAATGGTCACACCTCAGGCCAGAGCAGAAAGCAGTTGATACGTTTACCAGCCAAATAACAGTTCAAGTTTGACATCAGGTCGTAAATATCTCTCATTCTACACCAATCATATATTGACAGTCTTTGTTTGTTTACAAACTATATCAATGTTACACTTTGCACTCACTTTATTTGAACATACTTATGGTATTTCTGTCTGCATTTTTGGGCGAGAACATTTCAGGTCTGGTTAGTCAGGAATCCCACTGTATATTCACATTCTACCCAGAATTTGACCTGTTCAGTCGGTTAAATGGATGAGCATAGCCAGCCAACAGAGTGATGTTTGCTATTTTGACGATTTCCCTTCTCACTGACTGCAGGATTGTTTGGGAGTGAGAAGCTGTTTCCACTGGGATTTTTAAAATTCTGTTTGGGTTTGCACAGGCACCATCTTCAAATATACTGATGATGTCCTCCATTTGTTAGTAAAGCTACAGCTGGTGGTTTGAGTGACCGGGCAGCTCAGTGTTTATCACTGCTGCCTCGTGGTGCCAATGATGTGGGTTTGATTCCAACACCAGGTGAGTGTCTGTCTGTATGGAGCTTGCATGTTCTTTCTGTGTGGGTTTCCTCCTGAAATCCAAAGTATGCAGATTGGGTGGATTTGTAGATTCATAGAACCCTGACAAAATGCTAGATCACCCCAACAGTATCCAGGAACAGGCAGGCTAATAGGGTTAACTATAGGAGATGCAGGGATGGTGTGGGGTGCTCGTTCGAGGGTCAATGTGGGTTGAATGACCTGCTTCCACAGTGTGAATATTCCATAAATTCCCAGCCAGAATCTGTCATTGCTATATTCCTGCTATCGGAGATTTATCTTTGTAATGGTGGACATTGTGTTTTCTGTATTATCTAAATCTTGTCACTAAAGAAGCTGTGCCTTGGTACGTTTGTGTCTAAGCTGGCACTGTCATTGTTGAAGTATAAACGTTTGACCGTACTCGTTGCGTAGATGTGACAATAAAGGCTACTCTACTCTATTCTACATCCTCTGATAACATGATGTGGAGGTGCCAGCGTTGGATTGGGGTAGGCAAGGTCAGAAGTCACACAATAACAGGTTATAACCCAACAGGTGTATTTGAAATCACAAGCTTTCAGAATGCTGTCAGGTGAAGTGAGCTATTCTGTTGAAGGAGCAGCACTCCCATGAGTTATGATTTCAAGTAAACTATTGGACTATAACCTGGTGTTGTGTGATTTCTGACACTGTTAACACACAAACTTATTGCTTGACAAGTAACTTCATAGACAATGTCTCTACTACGATAATTTTGAAGAGCTAATGGGAGGAAATTAGAGAAAACTTTATCATAATCGCCATAACCTCCGCGACCTGAGGAGACAAGAGAGATTTGAGTTAATGTTGTCATGGAGATTGGTTTTGGAGTCTACATGTTCAGCCAATCAATTTGACAATGGGTCATGGTCCAAAGGTTTCAAGTTGACATTATTCATCCAAAATTCAAATGGACTCCACCTTTCAAAATTAGTTTCTTTCAGTTTATTGATCCTTCCCCTTCGCTCAGATAAATATCACACTTTTGAGGGAAATGGTATTCTGGATTGTACTATCTCCCTCAAATCATGGGGGAGGTCACGGAAGAGTGATTGGAGAGACAGGTGCGATTTTCCCTCCCCTCCACCTATCCCCAAAGGCAGGAATGGTGGGAGATCAATTCTTCTTGTGGTGGGTAGCTAATTTACTCAATTTAATGGCCAATTTGCAGTCATTTCCCACTCCCCCTTCAACCCCAAACCTCCACTGCCAGCATTTCATCAGCATCAGGATGATCCCCAAAATCTTTATACCCAATGGGGTGGCATGGTGGCTCAGTGGTTAGTGCTGTTGCCTCACAGTGCCAGGGTCTGAGGTTTGACTCCTGTCTCAGGTGACTGTCTGTGTGGAGTTTGTGCATTTTCCCTGTGTCTGTGTGGTTTTCCTCTCACAGTCCAAAGATGTGCATGTTACTGTGGATTGGCCGTGTTAAATTGTTCCATATAATCCAGGAACATGCAGGCTAATAGGGAGTTACAGGGTTGGAGGGGGATGCTCTTTGGAGGGATATGTTGACTGTTTCCATGTTTTAATGATTTTATGATCTCCCAGACAGAATCTGTCATTGCTATTTTCCTGCCACTGGAATTTTATCTTTGTAATGGTGGACATTGTGTTTTCTGTATTATATAAATCTTGTCACTAAAGAAGCTGTGCCTGGGTACTTTTGCATCTAAGCTGGCACTGTCATTGGTGAAGTATAAACGTTTGACTGTACTCGTTGCGTAGATATGACAATAAAGGCTACTCTACTCTATTCTACATCCTCTGATAACATGATGTGGAGGTGCCAGCGTTGGATTGGGGTAGGTAAGGTCAGAAGTCACATGACACCAGATTATATCCCAACAAGTTTATTTTGAAATCACAAGCTTTCAGAGCGTTGTCAGATGAAGTGAGTTCTCCTGATGAAGGAGCAGCGCTCCAATGAGTTGTGATTTCAAATAAACCTGTTGGAAAATAACCTGCTATCGTATACCCTCTGATTCTGATAACAGGCATAATTATTCCTTGACCAGTAACTTCATAGACAAGGGCTTAACTTCATTAATTTTGAAGAGCTAATGGTAAGAAATCAAAGAGAAAACTTTACCATAACCACCATAACCTCCAAGACCTGAGGAGACAAGGGAGATTTGAGTTAATGTTGTCATGGAGATTGGTTTTGGAATCTGCATGTTCAGCCACACAATCAGTTTGACAATGAGTAATGTCCAAAGCTTTCAAGTTGACATTGCTCATTTAAAATTCAAATGGACTCCACCTTTCGTAACTAGTTTCTTTCAGTTGATCAATCTTTCCCCTTCATTCAGATAAGTATCACATTCTTGAAGGAAATGATTTTGTGGATTGCACTATCTCCTTCAAATCACGGGGTGAGTCATGGAAGGGTAACAGGAGAGACAGGTGTGATTTTCCTTCCCCTCCACCTATTCTCAAAAGCAGGAATGGTAAAAGCTCAATTCTTCCTGTGGTCAGTAGCTAATTCACTCAATTTAACGGCCAATTTGCAGTGGCTTCCACCCCATAGCCCACCTCTACTGCCAGCATTTCATCAGCATCAGAATGATCCCCAAATTCGTTACACCTGATGTCAATGGGGTAGCATGGTGGCTCAGTGGTTCGTGCTGCTGCCTCACAGTACTAGGAACCCAGGTTTGATTCCAGCCGTCGGTGACTGGCTGCGTGGAGTTTGTGCATTTTTGTCGTGTCTGGGTGGGTTTCCTTAAACAGTCCAAAGATGTGTAGGTTTGTGTGCTTTGGCCATGTTAAATTGTCCCGTATTATCCAGGGACATGCAGGCTAATAGGATTAGCCATGGGAGTTACAGGGTTAGAGGGGGATTCTCTTTGGATGGAGATGTGGGCTGAATGGCCTGCTTCCAGAGTATGATTTTTCTATGATTTCCCAGCCAGAATCTGTCATTGTTATATTCCTGCTATTGGAGTTTTGTCTTTGTAATGGTGGGCATTGTGGTTTCTGTATTATCTAAATCGTGTGACTACCAAAGCTGTGCCTGGGTACTTTTGAATCTAAGTTGACACTGTCATTGGTGAAGTATAAACGTTTCACCGTACTCGTTTAGTAGATGTGATAATAAAGGCTATTCTCCATCCTCTGGTAACATGATGTGGAGCTGTCAGCGTTGGATTGGGGTAGATAAGGTCAGAAATCACACGACACCAGGTTATAACCCAACAGGTTTATTTGAAATCACAAGCTTTCAGAGCGCTGTCTGGTGAAGTGAGTTCTTCTGATGCATGAGTTGTGATTTCAAATAAACCTGTCGGACTGTAAGCTGGTGTTGTGTGATTTCTGACTCTGATAACACACATACTTATTCCTTGACCAGTAGCTTCATAAACAAGGGCTTTACTTCATTAATTTTGAAGAGCTAATGGGAGGAAATTAAACAGAAAACTTTATCATTACCGCCACGGCCTCCGTGACCTGAGGAGACAAGAGAGATTTGAGTTAATGTTGTCATGGAGATTGGTTTTGGAATCTACATGTTCAGCCACACAATCAGTTTGACAATGGTTCATGTCTAAAGATTTCAAGTTGACGTTGCTCACTCAAAATTCAAATGGACTCCCCCTTTCGAAATTAGTTTCTTCCAATTTATTGATCCTTCCCCTTCGCTCAGATAAATATCAAACTCTTGAGGGAAGTGATATTCTGGATTGTACTATCTCCCTCAAATCATGGGGGAGTCACGGAAGGGGGATGGGAGAGACAGCTATCCTCAAAAGCAGGAATGGTAAAAGCTCAATTTCTCCTGTGGTCGGGAGCTAATTCACTCAATTTAATGGCCAATTTGCAGTCATTTCCCGCTCCACCTTCACCCCCAAACCCTACTGCCAGCATTTCTTCAGCATCAGGATGATCCCCGAAATCTTTATACCCAATGTTGATTCAGTGTCTTGATGGCTCCGTGGTTAGTGCTGCTGCCTCATAGTGCCTGGAATCCAGGTTTGATTCCAGCCTCAGGTGAATGTCCGTGTGACGCTTGTGCATTTTCCCTGTGTCTGCATGTGTTTCCTCCCACTGTCCAAAGATGGGCAGCCTAGTGTACCTTGACCATTTTAAATTGTCCCATCGTACCCAAGGATATACAGGCTAATAGTGTTAACCATGGGAGTTGCAGGGATGGATTGGGATGCTCTTTTAGGGTCAATGTGGGCTGAATGGCGTACTTCCACACTGTGAATATTCCATGATTTCCCAGACAGAATCTGTCATTGTTATATTGCTGCTATTGGAGTTTTGTCTTTGTAACGGTGGACATTGTGTTTTCTGTATTATCTAAATCTTGTCACTACAGAAGCTGTGCCTGGGTACGTTTGAATCTAAGTTGGCGCTGTCGTTGGTGGAGTATAAACGTTTGACTGTACTCGTTGAGTAGATGTGACAATAAAGGCGACTCTGCTCTGTTCTCCATCCTCTGATAACATGATGTGGAGGTGCCAGCGTTGGATTGGGGCAGGTAAGGTCAGAAGTCACACGACACCAGGTTATAATCCGACAGGTTTATTTGAAATCAGAAGCTTTCAGATCGCTGTCTGGTGAAGTGAGTTCTCCTGATGAAGGAGCAGCGCTCCAATGGATTGTGATCTCAAATAAACCTGTTGGACTATTACCTGGTGTCGTGTAACCTCTTAGTCACATACTTATTCCTTGATCAGTAACTTCATAGACATTGGCTTTATTTCGTTAATTTTGAAGAGCTAATGGGAGGAAATTAAAGAGAAAACTTTACCATAACCACTACGGCCTCTGTGACCTGAGGAGACAAGAGAGATTTGAGTTTATGTCGTCACAGAGATTGGCTTTGGAATCTACATGTTCAGCCACACAATCAGTTTGACAATGGACATTTCCAAAGGTTTCAAAATTCAAATGAACTCCACCTTTCGAACTTAGTTTCTTTCAGTTTATTGATCCTTCCCCTTCATTCAGATAAATATCAAACTCTTGAGGGAGATGGTATTCCCGATTGTAGTCTCTCTGTCAATTCATGGGGGGAGTCACAGAAGGGTAACGGGATAGACAGGTGTGATTTTTCCTCCCCTCCGCCTTTCCCTAAAAGCAGGAATGGTGGAACGTCAATGCTTCCTGAGGTTGGTAGCTAATTCACTCAATTTAATGGCCAATTTCCACCCCTTACCCCACCTCTCCTGCCAGCATTTCATCAGCATCAGGATGATCTCCAATATCTTTACACCCAGAGTCAATGGGGTGGCATGGTGGTTAGCACTGCTACCACACAGTGCCAGGGGCCTGGGTTCGATTCCACCCTTGGGCAACTGTCTGTGTGGAGTATACGCATTCTGCCCATGATCGGGGAGAATCTGACCCCGATGGGTTTCCTCCTATAGTGCAGAGATGTACAGGTTAGTGTGTACTGGCCATGTTATAGAGTCCAGCGATGTGCGGGCTAGGTTGGGTTAGCCATGGGAAATACAGAGTAGGGAAGAGGGATGCTCTACAAGGGGTTGGTATGGACTGAATGGCCTGCTTCCACATTGTAGGCATTCTAAGTGGCAGTTTGTTGCAAAATTGTAGTCTGTTGCAATCCTCAGATCTCAAGAACAGAATACTGACCCTGGTGGAACTCCCCTGCACGTTCATGCTGTTGTATAAGGTTAAGAATTTACCTGTCAACAGCATCTTTCATTTCATTTATCGATCTGCGCTCAATCCTTATAGAAAAACCAAGTCTCTTAGATGAAAAGCACAATACGTTTGCACTTTCCTGATGAAGAGCTTATGCTCGAAACATCGAATCTCCTGCTCCTCGGATGCTGCCTGACTGGCTGTGCTTTTCCAGCACCACGATCTTTGACCCAGTTAAGAATCAACCAGACTGCCGTAGATCTGGAGTCACATGTAGACCAGATAAGGATGGCGGTTTCCTTCCCTGAAGGACATGAGTAAACCAGACGGGCTTTTTCCTCCCAACAACGGATTCATTGTCACTAATGTTCTTTTAAAAATTATTGAATTCAAATCTCCATGGTGGGATTCAAACTCGGGTACCCAGAACAACATCTGGATCTCTTTACTAGGATGTGGCCAGGGTTGGAGGGTTTGAGCTACAGGGAGAGGCTGAACAGGCTGGGGCTGTTTTCTCTGGATTGTCGGAGGCTGAGGGGGTGACCTTATCGTGGTTTGTAAAATCATGAGGAGCATGGATCGAATAAATAGACAAAGTCTTTTCCCTGCAGTGCAGGAGTCCAAAACTAGAGGGCACAGGTTTAGGGTGAGAGGGGAAAGATTTTAAAACGATCTAAGGGTTTAACTTTTTTCATGCAGAGGGTGGTGTGTATATGGAATGAGTCTCCAGAGGAAGTAGGGAAGGATGGTGCAATTGCAGCATTTTAAAAGGCGTCTGGATGGGTACATGAATAGGTTGCATTTGGAGGGATATTGGTCGGGTGCTGCCAAATGATACTAGATTAGGTTAGGATATCTGATCGTCATGGATGAGTTGGACTGAGGGCTCTATGACTTTATTTACTGCATGAACACTGTAACTAGGAGATCAAACTCCATGTGTAGGGTCTTGGTGTCCTGTAAGGGTTTGTGTCAATCTGAAACCAAAGCTCCATCCATGTGGCTGCGAGCTCTGTCCATGGTCTACACTGGACACTCGGAGCTCCATCCAGAGACTGTGAGCTCTGTCCATGGTCTACACTGGACACTTGGAGCTCCGTCCAGAGACTGTGAGCTCTGTCCATGGTCTACACTGGACACTCGGAGCTCCATCCAGAGGCTGTGAGCTCTGTCCATGGTCTACACTGGACACTCGGAGCTCCGTCCAGAGGCTGTGAGCTCTGTCCATGGTCTACACTGGACACCCAGAGCTCCATCCAGAGGCTGTGAGCTCTGTCCATGGTCTACACTGGACACTCGGAGCTCCATCCAGAGACTGTGAGCTCTGTCCATGGTCTACACTGGACACTCGGAGCTCCGTCCAGAGACTGTGAGCTCTGTCCATGGTCTACACTGGACACTCGGAGCTCCATCCAGAGACTGTGAGCTCTGTCCATGGTCTACACTGGACACTTGGAGCTCCGTCCAGAGACTGTGAGCTCTGTCCGTGGTCTACACTGGACACTCGGAGCTCCGTCCAGAGACTGTGAGCTCTGTCCATGGTCTACACTGGACACTTAGAGCTCCGTCCAGAGACTGTGAGCTCTGTCCATGGTCTACACTGGACACTTAGAGCTCCGTCCAGAGACTGTGAGCTCTGTCCATGGTCTACACTGGACACTCAGAGCTCCGTCCAGAGACTGTGAGCTCTGTCCATGGTCTACCTGGACACTCGGAGCTCCGTCTGGAGGTCGCGAGAGCAGGACTGACATTAAAAAGCTGACCACTACCAGGGGGTGAGTGGGACAGCACACTGCTACATACATGCCATGACCACTGCCATCAGGCTGACCAGGAGGAACAGACACAGGTACTTCATGGTTGTGGTGAGTCGGAAGTCTCACGGTAAGTTGTCTGTTTGCCTCTAGCTGAGGTGATTTGTACAAGGTGCACTCTGGGTTTATGTACACTTTCAGACCAGCCTCATGACACCCAGCCAAGCAACACTTGGCTCCTGTCCCAACCACATTCCCCCAGGTGTAACCCTCCCACCCACATTCCCCCAGGTGTAACCCTCCCACCCACATTCCCCCAGGTGTAACCCTCCCACCCACGTTCCCCCAGTGTAACCCTCCCACCCACGTTCCCCCAGGTGTACCCCCTCACCCACGTTCCCCCAGCTGTAACCCTACCACCCACGTTCCCACAGGTGTAACCCCCTCACCCAGGTTCCCCCAGTGTAACCCCCTCACCCACTTTCCCCCAGGTGTAACCCTCCCACCCACATTCCCCTCGGTGTACCACCTCACCCACGTTCCTCCAGCTGCAACCCTCTCACCCACGTTCCCACAGGTGTAACCCCCTCACCCACGTTCCCCCAGCTGTAACCCTCCCACACACGTTTCTCCAGGTGTAATCCCCTCACCCACATTCCCCCAGGTGTAACCCTCCCACCCATGTTCCCCCAGGTGTAACCCCCTCACCCACGTTCCCCCAGGTGTAACCCTCCCACCCACATTCCCCCAGGTGTAACCCCCTCACCCACATTCCCCCAGGTGCAAACCTACCACCCACATTCCCCAGGTGTATCCCCTTCACCCATGTTCCCCCAGGTGTAACCCCCTCACCCACATTCGCCCAAGTGTAGCCCCTTCACCCACATTCCCCCAGGTGTAACCCCCTCACCCACGTTCCCCCAGGTGTAACCCCCTCACCTTCATTCGCCCAGGTGTAACCCCCTCACCCACATTCTCCCAGGTGTAACCCTCCCACCCACGTTCCCCTAGGTGTGACCCCCTCACCCATGTTCCCCCAGGTGTAACCCCCACATCCACCTTCCCCCTGGTGTAACCCTGTTACCCACGTTCCCCCAGGTGTAACCCCCTCACCCACGTTCCCCCAGGTGTAACCCCCTCACCCACATTCTCCCTGGTGTAACTCTCCCACCCACATTCCCCCAGGTGTAACCCTCCCACTCACGTTCCCCCAGGTGTAACCCCCTCACCCACGTTCCCCCAGGTGTAACCCCCTCACCCACGTTCCCCCAGGTGTAACTCTCCCACCCACGTTCCCCCAGGTGTAACCCTCCCACCCACATTCCCCCAGGTGTAACCCTCCCACCCACGTTCCCCCAGGTGTAACCCCCTCACCCTCATTCCCCCAGGTGTAACCCTCCCACCCACGTTCCCCCAGGTGTAACCCCCTCACCCTCGTTCCCCCAGGTGTAACCCTCCCACCCACGTTCCCTCAGGTGTAACCCCCCTCACCCACGTTCCCCCAGGTGTAACCCTCCCACCCACGTTCCCCCAGGTGTAACCCCCTCACCCTCGTTCCCCCAGGTGTAACCCTCCCACCCACGTTCCCTCAGGTGTAACCCCCCTCACCCACGTTCCCCCAGGTGTAACCCCCTCACCCATGTTCCCCCAGGTGTAACCCACGTTCCCCCAGGTGTAACCCCCTCACCCACCTTCCCCCAGGTGTAACCCCCTCACCCTCGTTCCCCCAGGTGTAACCCTCCCACCCACGTTCCCTCAGGTGTAACCCCCCTCACCCACGTTCCCCCAGGTGTAACCCCCTCACCCATGTTCCCCCAGGTGTAACCCACGTTCCCCCAGGTGTAACCCTCCCACCCATGTTCCCCCAGGTGTAACCCCCCTCACCCACGTTCCCTCAGGTGTAACCCCCCTCACCCATGCTCCCCCAGGTGTATCCCCCTCACCCACGTTCCCCCAGGTGTAACCGCCTCTCCCTCGCTCCCCCCAGTGTAACCCCCTCACCCACGCTCCCCCAGGGTGTATCCGCCTCACCCACATTCCCCCAGGGTGTAACCCCCTCACCCACATTCCCCCAGGGTGTAACCCCCTCACCCATGTTCCCCCAGGTGTAACCCACGTTCCCCCAGGTGTAACCCTCCCACCCACGTTCCCCCAGGTGTAACCCTCCCACCCATGTTCCCCCAGGTGTAACCCACGTTCCCCCAGGTGTAACCCTCCCACCCACGTTCCCCCAGGTGTAACCCTCCCACCCATGTTCCCCCAGGTGTAACCCACGTTCCCCCAGGTGTAACCCTCCCACCCACGTTCCCCCAGGTGTAACCCCCTCACCCACGTTCCCCCAGGGTGTAACCCTGTCACCACCTCCAACCAGGCAGTGTGACTGTGTTGGGACTCCCACCTGCCTCTCTCTCCTCCTCAGCCCCTTTGATGTTGCTGTAAACCCCCACCCCATCCCCATCCCCTCAAACCGTGCCCCAGGCCAAACCCTCCCTGCTGGTACCCTGCAGGCAGTAACCAGTCACTGTCAGTGGCGTGCAGGTCCACAGACTGGAGTCTCACTCACCTTTGTGGTCACACACTCACTCACCCTTTCACATTTGGTCTCCCACTCTCAGCCTCTCTCACTCCCTGCCCTCTTACACACTTTCTCACACTCCCTCACCCCCCCTCCCCACTCACAGTCTTACTCTCTGCACTTCCTAGTGCTCTCACATACTCGCACACACAGCCTGCCCTCTTACACACTTTCTCACACTCACTCACCCTCTTACTGGCTCTCTGCACTTCCTAGTGCTCTCTCAATTCTCACATGCTCGCACACTCACTCGCGCACTCTCATTCTCTCACGTTCTCACTCTTTCACACTTTTGCGCAATCTCTGGTGCTCCCAAATTCTCACTTGTTCTCACATCCTTGCTCTCTCTCACACACTCATTCACACTGCCTTACATACACACATTCTCTCACACTCTTCCACACTCTCTCTCTCTCATGCTCCCGCGGACACTCTTTCTCATTTGTCCCCATGTGCTCTGCCTTCCTTTCTTTCCTTCTTTCTTTCTTTCTTCAACCCTTTTTCGCTCACACACTCTCTCCCTCACTTTCACCCCCTTGCACCTGCTCTGTCTGTCTCTCTCGCTCTCCCTCTCTTTCTCTCTACCCCCCCCCCCCCCTTCCTTGTTCAAGGAATTGATAATGCTGTGGAGAATTCTTAAATTTTTCAAACTGTTCAGTTTCCGTCCTCTCTCTCCCTCTTTCTTTCTTTCTTCTCTTTCTTTCTTTCTTTTCTTTCTTTCTTTCTTTTCTTTCTTTCTTTCTTTCTTTCTTTCTTTCTTTCTTTCTTTCTTTCTTTCTTTCTTTCTTTCTTTCTTTCTTTCTTTCTCTCCGCCCCCCCTCTCTTGCCCTCTCACTCCCTCTTGAACAGGACCTCCTCAGAGATTCCTGTCCCCTCCACCTCCCCCCAGCCCAGGTCTGCTGGGATGCTAAGACCTTGCTGATGGGACATGCTTAGGGAGCCAGTCTCCAGCTTCAGGTGGGTCTTGGCTGAGTTGGGAGTGAGCATCTGATTGAAATCATTTCGTTTATCGGATGTGGGCCCTCAGCATTTATTGCCCCCTTGAGAAGGTGGGGGGGTGGGAGGTGGGAGGTGAGGGGAATCCTTGACCCGCTGCAGGTCTGTGTGATGTGGGGACACTGTGCTGTTAGAGGGTGGGGGCGATGGGGGAGATCCAGGTTTCTGACCCAGCCCCACAGAAGGAGCGGCCGATATATTTCTGAGTCAGGGTGGTGAGGACGGTGCTAGCGAGAGAAGCTAACGTGAAACTCAGGTCAACATGGTCAGCTAAACTGTAACTTCTCTGTAACCTCTCGGATGTCTGTCGAAAAGAAAATAACTCTGCGCTTGGAACACAAAGGAAGATCAGAAGTAGTTCTAACTTTGGAGTGAATATATATATATAATATATATATAGTAGTTTGTGGATATATACTGTACTGGGAAGAGGATTGAAAATGACCAGCAGCTGAGGCTGGTTGGGATTTGACCGCGTGGTTCGGGTGGTGTGGAGGATAGAGTGGAGCAGGATTGGTTTGAGACACATGGATCAGGGTCGGGGGGGCGGGGGGAGGTGGGGGGTGTTGAAGGAGCAGCTGACGGAAGTTTTGCCCGATTTCCCCTTTCCACCTTCCTCCGAGAGAAGTCACTGCCCTGACTCCGGCCAAGTGGCGTGATCTCTGGGCGAACTCTTGACGGGGTTGGGATCTGGGAGGTGTGCCGGATGTCGGTGGGGGTGGGCCGTAGTGGGGGGGGGGGGGGGGGGAAGGAGGTGGCAGTTCAGGGTGGAGTGAGTGAATGGAGGGGCGGGGTGGTGGGGTGGGGCGGTGGGAGGTGAGGTGTGAGCAGAGGTTCCCCTGCACCATGACTAAGCTGTCCTGTCGGAGTGACCGGGGGGGGGTGGGGGGGGGGGGGGGTGAGATGGACCTGGAGATTGGTGCAGGGTGCGGGGAGGGGGGAAATGTTCCTGGTACTCTGACCTAGCTATTGCTCTCTCACCTTCCCCCTGTCAGTCAGGGCACCCCCCCTGCACCGCTATATCTCGCTCTCGCTTTCTCTCTCTCTCTGAAACTGTAATCTGGGGTGTAATTATTTGTAACTAACATCTGTTTGTAAATACGGCCTGTAAATGTTTTTGTCCTTTTCCACCCGAGCCCTTGTGAGATGCACCATCTGATTTTGGACAGAACAAGGCACAGGGAGCTCGTTCCGAGAGCAAGTGAACTCAGGACGTGGGCAACATTGAAAACCCTATTTGGGGGGGGCGTGGGGGTGGGGGTCGCACTAGTGAACCCCACAGGGTAAAGGGAGCTGGGGGACGAGTGGCTGTGGAATGGACAGTGTGGACCCTGTGTCTGATGGCTGGGGGGGGGTGGCGGGCAGAGGAAACTTCTGACCCTTTGGAGCGCCACCCACATTTTGGGGCAAATCCCCAGCCCCAGCCCCAGCTGTGCTCACCCCAGTTAAAATTCTGCCCATTTCCACGTTTCTCCCACCCACTGTAGGGGGGGAAACAGCCTGGTCCACCACAACGACAAGCAGATAGGTCACACTGCCTGTTCGGTCAGTTCTCGTCCTTTTCAATGCTGTACCTCCGACCTCCTGTTATCACGAGAGGTGAAATTCTTGGATTTTATTCTATCCGTTGACGGGAATGTGGGGCCCAGCATTTATCGCCAGTCCCTAGTTGCCCCCAGGGTTGGGGGGCGGTGAGCTGCCCCATTGAACCGCCACAGTCCCGTCTGGTGTCGGGACACCCGCACAGGGCCAAGTAGCAAGGGCTGCTGGGTATATTGGCCAAGTCACAAAACCCCACACAGCAGACACAGCGTTCCAGAGGTAATTCCAGCATCTGACCCAGCGACACTGAAGGTACAGCCCGTACATATCCAAATTGAATGACCTGTGTGTCTCGGAGGGGAACTTGCTGGGGGGCGGGGGGTGGTTGGTGTTCCCATGTATCTTCTGCCCCTTGTCCTTCCAGATGGAAGTGGTCATGGGTTTGGAAGGTGCTGTCGAAGGAGTCTTTGTGAGTTGCTGCAGTGCATCTTGTAGATGGTACACACTGCTGCTACTGAGGGAGGGAGGGAGGGGGTGTTTGTGGGTGTGGGGCCAGTCAAGCGGGGGCTGCTTTGTCCCTGGATGGTGTCGTGCTTCATAAACGTTGTTGGAGCTGCCCCCATCCAGGGGCAAGTGGGGAATATTCCCCCACCCTCCTGCCTCGGGCCTTGTCGATGGTGGGACAGGCTTTAGGGAGTCGGGAGGTGAGTTACCTGCTGCAGGATTCCCAGCCTCTCCCCGACTTGGGGAGGCAGGACAGTGTCTTTTGACCCCCCCCCCCCCCGATGAGAATCAGCACCCACCCCCACCCCAAAATGGAAATGAGTAATTCCCCCACCTGCCTCCGTCTGTCACTGCCCACATTCCCATCCCAAGAGAATCGAGGGGGGTGATGGTAACATTCCCATGTCTGCAATGCCTGGGTTTGGATCTCTGCTGGAGCCCCAGATCCCACAGCCACAAATTTCCCGTCCCGACTTCTTGAAAGAAATGAGAGGGAGAAATATTCAAAAGGGTAAGACTGGCAGGGAGGAGTCTGGAGAAGCTGGAGAGATGCTCAGATCTTCACACCTTGAGGGGGGGGAAAGGGGTGTTGCTGGGGGTAGAAATTCCAAATTGGGAGCGAGGACCGAGGTGGTAGTGTCAAAGCAGATGGAGGGTAGAGAGGGTCTGTATCATGGGACGGTGTGTGTCAGGGGAGACTGGGGGGGGGGGGGGGGGGGGGGGGGGAAGCGGAGCGCAGGTTTCCCGGGAGATGGGGTATATACTTGCCTGCTGATGTTAACCGAGTTCCAGGGTGGGTGGGCGAGGGGGGGCGTAGGCATCGAGGAGCTGCCCCTGGGAAGGAGGGGGCTACAGAACCAGTGGCCCCTTCTCTAATTGGCCCTGGAGGAGGTGGGGGTTGAACTGCCTTCTTGAACCACTGCAGTCCCATGTAGTATGACCCACACAGGGTCGAACAGCAAAGACACCACCACATTGTCAAATTATTTTCCCCGACTTTTAAAAAAAAACAGCGCAAGCCCGGCGACAGACTTTCCCAGAGGAGCTGAAACTGCAGAAATGTACTTATGTGTATAATTTGAGCTTAATATGGATGAAAATGTGTGTCTTTTATCTTTCGCCGATGTCAATATTGTGTTTTCAGGTGGATTGTGGGTATTTCAGTCAGGGCAAGATCTGTTGCATTCCTATCAATGTTTAATATGTCTGATCAAAGATGTTCCAAATTCAATGCATTTATTATTAAACGGATGTATTTACTACAAGCCAGTGGAGTCATTTACCTTCATTCTCTCCCGGGTTGGAAAAGAGGCGTTTGGGAAGCAGGGAGGTGGATTCCCTCCTACAATGAGGCTTGCTGGAAGTAGGTGAGACACGGTTTATGGATCTTTGAAGTTGAATTGAGAGTTATTTGCTTTGCTGCTTGTAGGTCGGAAGGGAATAGGGACAGGAGGAGGCCATTCGGCCCCTCGAGGCTGCTTCGCCATTCAGGAGGGTGGTGACTGAGCTGACATTCTTCGTTTCCACTTTCCTACCTTAACCCTTGATTCCCCGACTGGTCAAGAATCTGTCTTGGCTTTCAATACACACAAGGGTTCATGGCTAAGGAGGGGTTAGAGGGATATGGGCCAAATGCTGGCAAATGGGACTAGATTAATTTCGGAAATCTGGTCAGCATGGACGAGTTGGACCGAAGGGTCTGACTCTGCCCCCACAGCTGTCTGTGGCAAGGAGTTCCAAAGGCACTCAACCCCTGGGAGAAGGGATTCCTCCGCATCTGAGTCTGAAATTGAACCCCTTCATTCTGAGACTCTGCCCTCTGGCCCTAGACTTAAAGGGAGGTGATGGTCTAGTGCCAGCTCCAGAGACCTGGGTAAGAATCCGACCAAGGCAGATGCTGGAGTTTGAATTCAATGAAAAAAAATCTGCAATTAAAAGTCTAACAATGACATTGACTCTGTTGGCAATTGTTGGAAAATCCCATCTGGTTCACTAATGTTGTTTCGGGAAGGAAGCTGCCATCCTTACTGGGCCTGGCCTACATGTGACTCCAGACCCACAGCAATGGGGTTGACTCTTAACTGCCCTCTGGCTAATTAGGGATGGGCAATAAATGCTGGGCCCAGCCAGCAACACCCTCATCCTGTGAGCGAATTTTTAAAAACTCTCCCATGAGGGGAAACATCCTCTCAGCATTAACCCTGTCCAACCCCTTAATATGGCCCACCGAGATCATCCTGTCATTCTCCTAAACTCCAGGGAGGAGAGCCCCAAGCTGATTAGTGTTAGGCAATCCCTCCATCCCAGGGAACATCCTAGTCAACCTTCGCCAGTGAAATGATATCTTGAATAAAGACCCAAAGGAGCAGACTGGAGTTCGAAGGATACGCTGGGACTTTTTTCCCTGGAGCGTCGGAGGCTGAGGGGTGACCTCAAAACATGAGGGGCATAAATAAGGTGAAGCGCAAAAATCTTTTGCTCCCGGTGTAGGGGAGCCCAAAGCTAGAGGGTGTAGCTTTATGGTGAGGGGGGGAAAGATTTAAAAGGGACCCGAGGGGCAACCTTTTCACACACATGGTGGTGTGTGTATGGAATGGGCTGCCAGGGGAAGTGGTGGAAATTACAACATTTCAAAGGTATCTTGATGGGTACATAAGGGTTTAAAGGGATATGGGCCAAATACTGGCAAATGAGACTAGATTAATCGAGGATATCTGGCCGGCACAGACGAGTTGGGCCAAAGGGTCTGTTATGCCATGCCTCTCTTTACAAGTGACCTCCAATTAACAGTGGATCTGTTCACTGAAGCTGAAAACCAAAAACTCCTGATTGGCATTTGTTTCTGGTCAGCATGGATGAGTTGGGCCAAAGGGCTTGTCTCCATGTTCTATGACCCTGAGTAATTCAGCAACAGGTTGGCTTGGGAGAAAAAGGCACTTTACTGAGTGCTGTCAGACAGAGTGTAACAGAGACGCATCAGGAAGGTATTCAGAGTGGTGAGCAGACGATCAGCTGATGATCATAGGGTTAGAAGGGAGAGAGAGAGAGAGAGGCCCAGGGATTCATTCCTGGACAGGGCAGGGGAGGGGGAAATCTCTGGGTCCAGGCAGCCAATCAGGAGACCGAGAACTGGATACGAGACAACCTTCTGAAGGAGTCATCCCAGACTCCAAACCTTCCCTCTGTTTTTCACTCTCTCCAACTCCTCAGATGCTGCTCAGTTTCTCCGACGTTTCTCTGCATTTGATTGTGATTTTCAGCATCTGCCTGATTTTGGTTTGAGTGATCCGGAATCATTCATCCGCCTCCCATTTGGAAAGGCTGATGGGAAGGCAATGGTATTATTGTTGGTCCTACAAGCCCAGCAATCCAGGCCTTGGACCTGGGGTTTGAATCCTGCTCGGGAAATTGGTGGGATTTTGAATTGGATTCAATAACCATCTGGAATTAAGGATCTATTAATGACCATGAATCTATTATTGATTGTTGGAAAAACCCATCGAGTTCACTAATGTCCTTTAAGGGAGGATACTGCCATCCTTACCTGGTCTGGCCTACATGTGAGTCCAGACCCACAGCCATGTGGTTGACTCTAACTTCCCTCTGGGGCAATTAGGGATGGGCAATAAATGCTGGGATATGAATGAAACACTCTCTCTTATTAACTCACTCTTCTCACTCTCGCACACACTCACACTCACTCATTCACATACTCTGTCCCACTCTCATACACTCTCAGTGCACGTTCCACTCCCCCTCCCCTAATCAGACAGACCCTGCTGCCTGTGGATTGTGATCCATTTGTTTCGGGAATGTGTGAGGGAGAAAGACCCTGGTGAGACCGCATTGAGTGGCCTCGTTGTGTTCCCGAGTGATGGTGGATTGGACGGTGTGTAATTTTCCTGTCGGAGATATTCACCCCTGCCCCTCTGGGTGAGACGGGGTGGTAGGTCAGCACGACACTACCCCTTGGTCCAGAGGGAGGTGTAAAACGTCGAGTGATGTGAGTGAGTCACTCAAAACAATCTGAGCTGGAGCAAGTTCACTCGGAACAACATTCACTCCAAAGCGAGGGCTCGGTGGGATTACTCCTTGTTGAACCCTTCTGCCTGTTCCAGGTCAGGAACAAAACTGGGATCTCCAAATCTTGACAATTTACTGTGATTTTTGGTCTCCTTCACCAGCACATTGTTACCTGATTTTATTTAATGTATTATTGGCGTTTAATTTTCAATGGGAGGGGAGAGAAGTGGAGGTTTTATGTGTCTCTCTGTCTGAAGGATGCGTTTATCTCTGTGTGTCTGCTTGTTTGATGAAGACACTATAACATGAACTTGTGGTGCAGATCAGAGAGATTCTAAATACCAAGTCCCTTGAGATGCAGGATTAGTTTATTAAGTAAGCAAGGTGCAATTACATCATCCACCATCGATACAGAAACCAATTGGAGGCCAACTTGACTCAACCCAACCCAACTAACTCCCTCCCCTTCTGGAGTTCAGCTTCACCTATCCCCCAGAAACAGAAATGATTTTTAGTCAATTCAGGCCCAACACCCAACTGACCTTAACCCAACCCATTGGCGATAAACCCCAGCCCAACCTCATTGACATTTACAGGTGAAGGGAACGGTGAAGACCCCAAATCCGCAGTTGCCTTCCTCGTTCGAAACTCGCTCAGAGAAGGGCTGGACCGAGGTCCTGACCAACTCTTCATCAACGCCCTCAGCGGCCGGTTTGTGTCCTCTCTCTAATTATGTCTCAGCTCATTACAATTGGGAAAACCCAACTATATTTTTATCTCAATACGTTTTAGCTGATTCACCGATAAAGGAAGGTATGTTTCTGGATGAGGATACCAAGCAATTGGAACAGAATTATTCCCGAGGATCTCCAGTCTGAGATTTCGGAAGGGTTTTCCCCTGTGCGATCGTATTGTAGGTGAACTTTCTCCATTGAGCAGGGTGGTCTGTGTTGCTGGGTTCCAGTGTTGTCCCTCTGTGATACTGAGCCAATGGTGAAGGGGTGTCTCTTTCTAAGGAGCTGCTGGTTTCATAATGAAGAAGGTTTTAGGGGCAGAAGCGACAATTACGTCTGTCAGGAGTCTGATCCCAAAAGGGTTTCCTGAAAGTTGAGAAGGAAGCATTAGTGTGACATTCACCCACGGGACTGAGGCACATGTCATTCTGTGGTTCAAAACGAAGTGGGAACGTGAACTAAATAAATCCTGGAATGGAAAGGCTTGTGTTGTGGAGGGGCTGGTGTTGGACTGGGGTGGACCAGGTCAGAAGTCACCAGGTTCGAGTCCCAGAGGCTGACTTGAAGTCTCAAGCTTTCGGAGCGCTGCTCCTTTGTTTTACGAAGAGAGATTGAGCACTTCAGTGCTCTGGAGTTTAGGAGCATGATCTGAACAAGACGTTAGACCAGAAGACACTGGAGCAGAAATTAGGCCATTCAGCCCATTGAGTCTGCTCCGCCATTCAATCATGGCTGATACATTTCTCAAGCCCATTCTCCCACTTTCACCCTGTAACTCTTGATTCCCTTGATACTCAAGTGCTAATCTATCTCGGTCTTAAAATATACTCAATGTCCTGCCCTCCACAGCCTCCTGTGCCAGTGAATTCCATAGATTCCCCCCACTCTGGCTGAAGAAGATTCTCCTTACTTCTGTACTAAAAGTTCTTCCCTTTATTCGAAGGCTATGCCCTTAGGTCCTAGTCTGTCCTAATAACGGAAACATCTTCCCAACATCCACACTGTCCAGGCCATTCAGTATTCTATGTGTTTAAAAAAACAGAGACAGAGTGGACATAGAAACCAATTAATTCCTAGCTGCCATCAGTTCTGAGGAAAGATCACTGGACCCAAAACGTTAACTCTGATTTCTCTCCAAACCCTGCTGAGTTTCTCCAGCAATTTCTGTTTTACTTTCTGAATTCCACCGCTCGCAGTTTTAAAATTCCTCCAGTGTAGACAGCCCAACAAGTCCACACCAACCCTCTGAAGAGTAACCCATTCTCCATCCTACATTTACCCCTGACTAATACCCTTGAACACTACGGGCAATTTAGAATGGCCAACTCACTGAACTGTGGGAGAAACCGGAACACACCCACGCAGACCATGGGGAGAATGTGCAAACTCCACACAGGCAGTCACCCGAGGGTGGGATCGAACCTGGGTCCCTGGCGCCGTGAGGCAGCAGTGCTAACCACTGAGCCACCCCTTGGAGAGGATGTTTCCCCCTGTGGGGCAATTTAGAATGAGAGGAGAATGGATGACAGACTTAAAACAGCAACGGAGAGAAATTGCGTCTCTCAAAGGGAGAATTCACAACACCACCCCTTTTCCCCACCAGAGCGCGTTAGCTGCTGAATAAATTTATGGAGGAGATGGATTTGTAATTAGTAACAGACGAGTGATTCCAGAACGGGACGGGGGGAGGTGGGAAACGGTTCAAATGAGACCGTATTAGCAGCATAACCAAGCCCCTCTTTAAAGGGGCAAGTAGAAATCCTTCCATCCAATGAGTGTTGGGGTTGATGGGACGAATGGCCTCTTCCTGTTCCTATCTCTCACGTTCTGACTGGCCCATGATTTTACCATATCCCAGGATGCTCCCAGTACATCAGAGGCACTATGTCAATGCAGGCCGTCGTTAGTTGCCTGGCTTTACTTGCTGAGCCGGGTGGGGGGGGGTGTCTCAGTGAGGCTCTCGCCAACCCCACCCCCTCCTTACCACTTCACCCCAGTCCAGGGTGTGGTACCGCGCTGTCTGAGGAGGGGAGGGGGTACCTTTTCAAGGTGTAACATTAAAAAGAGCCCCACCAGCTCAGAGAGTGGCATCAAAGACCCCAATGCCCAGAGGAAGACAGAAATGCAGCACCCCCCTGCCCCCCACAGTGCCCAGCATATTGACATCAGACCGCGAAATGATCCGACTGATAGAGTCTCGCTTGGCCGGGGATTCGGGGCGGGGGGGGGGGAGCAGTTGACTGAATTCAAGGCACCGCAAAATGAGCCATGGTCTCACTGAACGGTGAGGTGAGTGGGCCGAATGGCCTACTGCAGATCTTAGCACATCTCTTGGGTGGGGGTAGGGAGGGGGGTGGTTATCATTTCAGTATTTGTGGGATCTTTCTGCGAGCAGATTGTCTTCTGTGTTTCCGACATAGAGTCATAGAGATGTACAGCACGGAAACAGACCCTTCGGTCCAACCCGTCCATGCTGACCAGATATCCCAACCCAATCTAGTCCCATTTGCCAGCACCCGGCCCATAACCCTCCAAACCCTTCCTATTCATATACCCATCCAAATGCCTTTTAAATGTTGCAATTGTACCAGCCTCCACCACTTCCTCTGGCAGCTTATTCCATACACGTACCACCCTCTGTGTGAAAAAGTTGCCCTTTAGGTCTCTTTTATATCTTTCCCTTCTCACCCTAAACCTATGCCCTCTAGTTCTGGACTCACCAACCCGAGAGAAAAGACTTTATTCTATCCATGCCCCTCATAGTTTTGTAAACCTCTGTAAGGTCACCCTTCCCCTCCCCCCACCCACCCCCCCCCCCCCCGCCCCAGCCTCCGACACTCCAGGGAAAACAGCCCTAGCCTGTTCAGCCTCTCCCTATAGCTCAAACCCTCCAACCCTGGCAACGTCCTTGTAAATCTTTTCTGAACCGAAACAAGTTTCACAACATCTTCCAATAGGAAGGAGACCAGAATTGCACACAATATTCCAACAGTGGCCTAACCAATGTCCTGTACAGCCGCAACATGACCTCCCAACTCCTGTACACAATACTCTGACCTATAAAGGAAAGCATACTAAACGCTTCCTTCACTATCCTATCCACCTGCGACTCCACTTTCAAGGAGCTATGAACCTGCACTCCAAGGTCTCTTTGTCCAGCAACACTCCCCAGGACCTTACCATTAAGTGTATAAGTCCTGCCCTGAGACACCTTTCCAAAATGCAGCACCTCACATTTATCTAAATTAAACTCCATCTGCCACTCCTCAGCCCATTGGTCCATTTGATCCAGATCCTGTTGTAATCTGAGGTAACCTTCTTCACTGTCCACTACACCTCCAATTCTGGTGTTATCTGCAAACTTACTAACCATACCTCTGTTCACATTCAAACCATTTCATAAATGATGAAAAGTAGTGGACCCAGCACCGATCCTGGTGGTCCACCGCTGGTTACAAATGGATAGTTCTCCCTGTATTCTATAAGATCTTAACCTTGCTAACCAGTGTCCCGTGGGGAACCTTGTCGAACGCCTTACTGAAGTCCATGTAGATCACATCTACCACTCTGTCCTCATTAATCCTCTTTGCTATTTCTTCAAAAAACATTTGTGAGACAGGATTTCCCACGCACAAAGCCATGTTGACTATCCTTAATCAGTCCCGAAGGAATCCGCTCCCACAGTCGCTGCCACAACATCCGTTTCTGTCCCGAAGGTCCCAAGTCCTATCCCTAATCAGTCTTTGCCTTTCCAATTACATGTAAATCCTGCCCCTCAGGACCCCCTCCAACAACTTGCCCACCACCAACGTCATTCCTGCAATGGCTCTGCTGCACTGAGCTCTCAGCCAGTGATGGACAGCACAGTCCCACAGCTGGGGAAGGGGGAGACGGTCTTCCAGCCTTTGACTGAATATATGAATTATCCTGGAACATAAGGATCAACTTACCTGGAAAAGCGGCCGGTCAGTATTTATCGTGGAAATATTTTGCATAGCAGCATCCGTCGATACATTTATAATTAGGTCCGCAGTCTGAATCGCATGTGCAGTATTCTGTAAAGACAAGGGCGGATCAATTTGCTTGCATTTATGAAAAGCTCTCTCTGTCTCGCACGTGTGTGAAAGGACCTGAATTTAACTCACAGCCCCCTTCCTCACTCCTGTTCACTGCAGCGTCGGAGGTTGAGAGGTGACCATTACAAAACTGTGACAGGTGCAGATAAGGATAATGGCAGGTGTCTTTTCTCTAGGGTGGGAGATTTCAAGGATAAAGGTGAAAGGACACTGATTTAAAAAAAACACGAGGGGCAAATCTTTTGCACAGAGGGTGTTTCTTGTATGGAATGAACTTCCTGAGGGAGTGATGGGTGTGGGCAGAGTTACAACATTTGGATAAGCACATGAATTGTATCAGAGAATTGTGCAGCATAGAAACAGACCCTTCAGTCCAACTCATCCAGATATATCCAAAATGACTCTGGCCCCATTTGCCAAGGAAGGATAGGGTCCAGGAGCAGGCAGCTGGGACTAGTTTACTTTGGGATTATGTTCAGCGTGGACTGGTTGGACTGAAGGGATTGGAGTTAGGTACCAATGCATTACTGCTGTGTCGCAGTGGACAAAGTGCATGGCAGACGCAATACCATGTGGATCACCAAGAGGTTATCCACTTTGGAGAGGAGCAAAAAAAAACAGGAAGGCAGATTGTTACCCGAACAGGGATAGATCGGGAAAGGGGGGATACCTGGGTGTCCTCGCTGACAGTAACTGTGCAGGTGCAGCCAGCAAATGGGGTGTTGGCTTTTATAGCGAGAGGATTCCGGGTACAGGAGCGGGGATGGCTTGCTGCAGTGGTGCAGGGCCTCAGTGAGACCACACCTGGAGTATTGCTCTCCTTATCTGAGGAAGGATGCTCGGGTGATAGAGGGAGTGCAGTGAAGGGTATACCACATTGAATCCTGGGAATACGGGGCTGACGTGTGAAGAGAGTTGGAATTGTCTTCACTGGAGTTGAGAAGAATGAGGGAGATCTCATTTTTAATCCCGTCTCCCTCCTGAGTGTATCTGGCCTCCCCCTTCAACCTGTCAGCTTCCCCCTTCACTCGTGTTTATCCTGAATTCCTGATTGGATCCATTGGTGATGTACGTTGTGTCGATGGTGCTCAAGTTGAAAGATTCTAAGGCAGGAAGGATGTTCCCAATGTCCAGGGGTTCACACTCTGAGGGAGACGGGGTAGGACAGAGATGAGGAGAAATGGCTTCACCCAGAGAGTGGGGGACCCTGTGGAATTCTCTGCCACAGAACGTGGTTGAGGTCGAAGCACTGAATGTTTTCAAAAAGGAAGTGGATATAGCTCTTAAGGCTAAAGGGATCAAAGGTTTGGGGGAGAGGTGGAAGCGGGGAACAGGGGACTGAGTTAGATGATGCTATTGAATGGCAGAGAAGGTTTGAGGAACGGGAGAATCAACATTTCGGGTATAAGCTCTTCAATGGGGTGGCACCGTGGCTCAGTGATTAGCACCGCTACCTCACAGCGCTGATAGAGAATGAGAACTCTGAGATTAAAGATATTACCTCGATATTTGTAACCATAACCTGTGGAACAAACAGATTGGTGTTAATTCAAAACCTACACAGAGTCATACAGCACGAGAACAGGCCCTTCGGCCCAACCACTCTGTGCCGACCATAATCCCAAACTGAACCAGTCCCAGCTGCCTGCTCCTGGCTCATATCCCTCCAAACCTTTCCTATTCCTGCACTTAACTAAGTGACATTTAAACATTGTAACTGTACAGACATCCACCACTTTGTCACGAATTTTATTCCACACACGATCCACTTTCTGTGTCAAAGAATTTGACCCTCATGACTTTTTTAAATCCCTCTCCTCATTCACCTTAAAAAATGTGCCCCCTAGTCTTGAAACCCCCATCCAAGGGAAAACAAACCTGCCATTAACTCTATCTGTAGCCCTCACGCATTTTATAAACTTCTATAAGGGACCTCTCACCCTCCTGCACTGCAGTGATCGAAGTTCCAGCCTATACAGCGTTTCATCGCAACAATTATTATTCCATTTGGAATTTGACGGATTGTGGGTTGGGGATGTTCACTCAAAAGGGAGTGAACATCACAGTTCAATCTCAATTCATACATTTCACCTTTGCTAAATACCTTATCAAAACCAAAGTGAGATATCTATCTGAGGATCTGTCTGTCTTTGTCTCTATTTGTCTATGATTCTATCTGTCTGTCTGTCTGTTTATCTATCTATTTACTTCTCTAACCATTTGTCCGTCTGTCTATCTATCTATCTATCTATCTATCTATCTATCTATCTATCTGTCTATCCATCCATCTATCCATCTATCTGTCTATCTATCTATCTATCTATCTATCTATCTATCTATCTGTCTATCTGTCTATCCATCCATCTATCTATCTATTCACTTGTGAAATATCTCTGGTTGCAATTGTTTTTAGGAAAATGATTTATGCTTTCCTCTTCAGCCTGGCTCCATTTCTCCTTTATAATATCCCAATGGATCACATTTATCAACATTTTTACGAAACACTGAAGAATGAAGAATAGATGTTGAGATTGATTCAGAAAAGATTTAATGCGGATGTTAAGTCACTGATTGTAAAACGTGAGCTTGGTCTGAGATGTCCTGAGATTTTATATCCATTTTAGGACAGCAAGGATGTTCAATTTTGAACCTGATTGGGTTCAGGCTCATATCTAAGTCAGGACAGGGCTGAAGAACAGAGAAACATTGCAAACACAGCCTGGTTAATGCTCACATCTCAGGGAAGGACATGCTATAGTAACTCAGTGGCCAGTGTTTAATAATCGGATCAATTTCCCCCTGGGTAAGGACACGTACAGCAGGTCGCTTGAAATATCTTGGTTTAAGGAATACACGCACGACTCAATATTGGAACAATCTTGGATAACAGTATTAATGACTCTCGCCCATTTTGTCTGCTGTCTTTATTATACATTGCACACAGCAAGAAAGACCTTTCTATGGGATTTCCACTGTCACCATCAGAATAATGGGCTCAGTGTCCCTGTTGTGTTTTCAGAGACACAGATCAGGAGGTTAGAGTCTGAGATCCCTCAGGAAGGAGCTGAAATGGGGAGTTGATGCCACGATCCCTATTGACAGCTGAATGTCTCAACCAGCAGCAACGTTTGCCCCCAGGCCCATTGACTGCTTTAGGGTAGGAAATGGCAGATTGTTGTCATATTATAGTCAATTCTCAGCCACTGGTACCAAGAACAGAACATTGATGCCCTGGGCACTGTATCTGGGGAGTTGTGTCACCATGGGGACAGTCAGGGTGCAGGATATGGATATGTGTCTATCTCTCACCCACATGCTCAGTCTCCCTTATTGCTGATAGAGAATGAGATCTCTTAGATTAAAGATATTACCTCCATATCCGGACCAATAACCTGTGGAACAAACAGATTGGTGTTAATTCAAAACCTACATAGAGCCATACAGCACAGAACAGACCCTTCGGCCCAACCAGTCCATGCCGACATAATCCCGCACTAAACCAGTCCCACCTGCCTGCACCTGGCCCATTTCTCTCCAAACTTTTCCTATTCATGGATTTATCTCAGTCTCATTTCAATGTTGCAACTGTTCCAGCATCCATCACTTCCTCAGGAAGTTCATTCCACACATGATCCACCCTCTGTCCAAAAAAAGTTACCACTCACATGTGTTTTAAAGCTCTTAAAAATGTGCTGCCTAGTCTTGACACCCCCCATCCGAGGGAAAATACACATATCATTAACTCTGTCTATAGCCCTCACTCACTTTATAGACCTCTGCAAGGGCACCTCTCAATCTCCTCTGCTCTAGTGAAGAAAGGCCCAGCCTATCCAGCCTTTCACACGACAATTACTGTTCCATTGGGAATGTCACAGATCGTGGTTTGGGGATGCTCACTTAAAAGGAAATGGACATCACAGTTCAAACTCAATTAATACATTTCTCCAATGTTAAGCAGATAATCACCACGTCAGTGAAATACGTATCCAACTGTACTCTCATCTGTCAGTCTATCTATCTATCTATCTATTTAACTGTCTGCCTATCTGCCTGTCTACCTATATGTCCAACTATCTGTCTGTCTATATATGTATGTATGTCTAGTTTTTAGGAAAATGATTTATGCTTTCCTCTTCAGTCTGACTCCAATTCTCCTTTATAATATCCCAATGGATTACATTTATCAACATTTTTATGAAACACTGAAGAATGAAGAATGGATGTTGAGATTGATTCAGAAAAGGTTTAATGCAGATGTTAAGTGACTGATTGTAAAACAGGAGCTTGGTCAGAGATGTCCTGAGATTTTATATCCACTTTAGGACAGCAAAGAAGGACAATTTTCAGTATGATCTGGTTAATGCTCACATCTCAGGGCAGGACAGAGCTCAGTAACAGAGAGACATTACAAACACAGCCTGGTTAATGCTCACATCTCAGGGCAGGACAGGCTGGAGTAGCTCAGAACCTCCTTTGCTCGAGTTTAATAATCTGATTAATTTCCCCCTGGGTATGGACACGTACAGCAGGTCGCTTGAAATATCTTGGTTAAAGGAATACACCCACCCCACTCGATATTGGAACAATCTTGGATAACACTAATAATGACTCTCGCCCATTTTGTCTGCAGTCTTTACTGTACATTGCACTCAGCAAGAACGACCTTTCTATGGGATTTCCACTGTCACCATCAGAATAATGCGCTCAGTGTCCCTGTTGTGTTTTCAGAGACACAGATCAGGAGGTTAGAGTCTGAGATCCCTCAGGAAGGAGCTGAAATGGGGAGTTGATGCCACGATCCCTATTGACAGCTGAATGTCTCAACCAGCAGCAACGTTTGCCCCCAGGCACATTAAGTGCTTTAGGGTAGGAAAAGGCAGATTGTTGTCATATTATAGTCAATTCTCAGCCACTGGTACCAAGAACAGAACATTGATGCGCTGTGCACTGTATCTGGGGAGTTGTGTCACCATGGGGACAGTCGGGGTGCAGGATATGGATATGTGTCTATCTCTCACCCACATGCTCAGTCTCTCTTATTGCTGATAGAGAATGTGATCTCTTAGATTAAAGATATTACCTCCATGTGAGGAACCATAACCTGTGGAACAAACAGATTGGTGTTAATTCAAAACCTACATAGAGCCATACAGCACAGAACAGACCCTTTGGCCCAACCAGTCCATGCCGACCATAATCCCACACTAAACCAGTCCCACCTGCCTGCTCCTGGCCCGTTTCTCTCCAAACTTTTCCTATTCATGGATTTATTTCAGTGTCATTTCAATGTTGCAACTGTTCCAGCATCCACCACTTCCTCAGGAAGTTCATTCCACACATGATCCACCCTCTGTGCAAAAAAGGTTACCCCACATATCTGTTTTAAAGCTCTTAAAAATGTCCTGCCTAGTCTTGACACCCCCCATCCGAGGGAAAATACACATATCATTAACTCTGTCTATAGCCCTCACTCACTTTATAGACCTCTGCAAGGGCACCTCTCAATCTCCTCTGCTCCAGTGAAGAAAGGCCCAGCCTATCCAGCCTTTCACACGACAATTACTGTTCCATTGGGAAAGTCACAGATCATGGTTTGGGGATGTTCACTTAAAAGTAAATGGACATCAGAGTTCAAACTCAATTTATACATTTCTCCAATGTTAAGCAGATAATCGGCACGTGAGTGAAATACCTATCTAACTATATGCCTGTCTGTCAATGTATCTATCTATCTATCTATCTTCGTATCTGCCTGTCTACCTATATGTCCAACTATCTGTCTGTCGATATATGTATGTATGTATAGTTTTTAGGAAAATGATTTCTGCTTTCCTCTTCAGTCTGACTCCATTTCTCCTTTATAATATCCCAAAGGATCACATTTATCAACATTTTTATGAAACACTGAAGAATGAAGAATGGATGTAGAGATTGATTCAGAAAAGATTTAATGGAGATGTTAAGTGACTGATTGTAAAACAAGAGCTTGGTCCGAGATGTCCTGAGATGCTATGTCCACTTTAGGACAGCAAGGTAGAACAATTTTCATTATGATCTGGTTAATGCTCACATCTCAGGACAGGACACAACTGAGTAACAGAGAGACGTTACAATCACAGCCTGGTTAATGCTCACATCTCAGGGCAGGACAGGCTGGAGTAGCTCAGAACCTCCTTTGCTCCAGTTTAAAAATCTGATTAATTTCCCCTTGGGTATGGACACGTACAGCAGGTCGCTTGAAATATCTTGGTTTAAGGAATACACCCACCCCACTCGATATTGGAACAATCTTGGATAACACTATTAATGACTCTCGCCCATTTTGTCTGCAGTCTTTACTGTACATTGCACACAGCAAGAACAACCTTTCTATGGGATTGCCACTGTCACCATCAGAATAATGCGTTCAGTGTCCCTGTTGTGTTTTCAGAGACACAGATCAGGAGGTTAGAGTCTGAGATCTCTCAGGAAGGAGCTGAAATGGGGAGTTGATGCCACGATCCCTATTGACAGCTGAATGTCTCAACCAGCAGCAACGTTTGCCCCCAGGCCCATTGACTGCTTTAGGGTAGGAAAAGGCAGATTGTTGTCATATTATAGTCAATTCTCAGCCACTGGTACCAAGAACAGAACATTGATGCCCTGGGCACTGTATCTGGGGAGTTGTGTCACCATGGGGACAGTCAGGGTGCAGGATATGAATATGTGTCTATCTCTCACCCACATGCTCAGTCTCTCTTATTGCTGATAGAGAATGTGATCTCTTAGATTAAAGATATTACCTCCATGTGAGGAACCATAACCTGTGGAACAAACAGATTGGTGTTAATTCAAAACCTACACAGAGCCATACAGCACAGAACAGACCCTTCGGCCCAACCAGTCCATGCCGACCATAATCCCACACTAAACCAGTCCCACCTGCCTGCTCCTGGCCCGTTTCTCTCCAAACTTTTCCTATTCATGGATTTATTTCAGTGTCATTTCAATGTTGCAACTGTTCCAGCATCCACCGCCTCCTCAGGAAGTTCATTCCACACATGATCCACCCTCTGTGCATAAAAGGTTACCACTCATATCTGTTTTAAAGCTCTTAAACATGTGCTGCCTAGTCTTGACACCCTCCATCCGAGGGAAAATACACATATCATTAACTCTGTCTATAGCCCTCACTCACTTTATAGACCTCTGCAAGGGCACCTCTCAATCTCCTCTGCTCTAGTGAAGAAAGGCCCAGCCTATCCAGCCTTTCACACGACAATTATTGTTCCATTGGGAATGTCACAGATCGTGGTTTGGGGATGTTCACTTAAAAGGAAATGGACATCAGAGTTCAAACTCAATTTATACATTTCTCCAATGTTAAGAAGATAATCAGCACATGAGTGAAATACCTATCTAACTATATGCCTGTCTGTCAATGTATCTATCTATCTATCTATCTATCTTCGTATCTGCTTGTCTACCTATATGTCCAACTATCTGTCTGTCTATATATGTATGTATGAATAGTTTTTTGGAAAATGATATCTGCTTTCCTCTTCAGTCTGACTCCATTTCTCCTTTATAATATCCCAATGGATCACATTTATCAACATTTTTATGAAACACTGAAGAATGAAGAATGGATGTTGTGATTGATTCAGAAAAGATTTAATGGAGATGTTAAGTGACTGATTGTAAAACAGGAGCTTGGTCCGAGATGTCCTGAGATGCTATGTCCACTTTAGGACAGCAAGGAAGGACAATTTTCAGTATGATCTGGTTAATGCTCACGTCTCAAGGCAGGACAGAGCTGAGTAACAGATAGACATTACAAACACAGCCTGGTTAATGCTCACATCTCAGGGCTGCACAGGCTGGAGTAGCTCAGAACCTCCTTTGCTCCAGTTTAAAAATCTGATTAATTTCCCCCTGGGTATGGACACGTACAGCAGGTGGCTTGAAATATCTTGGTTAAAGGAATACACCCACCCCACTTGATATTGGAACAATCTTGGATAACACTAATAATGTCTCTCGCCCATTTTGTCTGCAGTCTTTACTGTACATTGCACACAGCAAGAACAACCTTTCTATGGGATTTTCACTCTCACCATCAGAATAATGCGCTCAGTGTTCCTGTTGTGTTTTCAGAGACACAGATCAGGAGGTTAGAGTCTGAGATCTCTCAGGAAGGAGCTGAAATGGGGAGTTGATGCCACGATCCCTATTGACCTCTGAATGTCTCAACCAGCAGCAATGTTTGCCCCCAGGCACATTAAGTGCTTTAGGGTAGGAAATGGCAGATTGTTGTCATATTATAGTCAATTCTCAGCCACTGGTACCAAGAACAGAACATTGATGCCCTGGGCACTGTATCTGGGGAGTTGTGTCACCATGGGGACAGACAGGGTGCAGGATATGGATATGTGTCTATCTCTCACCCACATGCTCAGTCTCTCTTATTGCTGATAGAGAATGTGATCTCTTAGATTAAAGAAATTACCTCTATGTGAGGAACCATAACCTGTGGAACAAACAGATTGGTGTTAATTCAAAACCTACATAGAGCCATACAGCACAGAACAGACCCTTCGGCCCGACCAGTCCGTGCCGACCATAATCCCACACTAAACCAGTCCCACCTGCCTGCTCCTGGCCCGTTTCTCTCCAAACGTTTCCTATTCATGGATTTATTTCAGTGTCATTTCAATGTTGCAACTGTTCCAGCATCCACCGCCTCCTCAGGAAGTTCATTCCACACATGATCCACCCTCTGTGCATAAAAGGTTACCACTCATATCTGTTTTAAAGCTCTTAAAAATGTGCTGCCTAGTCTTGACACCCCCCATCCGAGGGAAAATACACATATCATTAACTCTGTCTATAGCCCTCACTCACTTTATAGACCTCTGCAAGGGCACCTCTCAATCTCCTCTGCTCTAGTGAAGAAAGGCCCAGCCTATCCAGCCTTTCACACGACAATTACTGTTCCATTGGGAATGTCACAGATCGTGGTTTGGGGATGTTCACTTAAAAGGAAATGGACATCAGAGTTCAAACTCAATTTATACATTTCTCCAATGTTAAGCAGATAATCAGCACGTCAGTGAAATACCTATCTAACTATACGCCTGTCTGTCAATGTATCTATCTATCTATCTATCTATCTATCTTCGTATCTGCTTGTCTACCTATATGTCCAACTATCTGTCTGTCTATATATGTATGTATGTATAGTTTTTAGGAAAATGATATCTGCTTTCCTCTTCAGTCTGGCTCCATTTCTCCTTTATAATATCCCAATGGATCACATTTATCAACATTTTTATGAAACACTGAAGAATGAAGAATGGATGTAGAGATTGATTCAGAAAAGATTTAATGCAGATGTTAAGTGACTGATTGTAAAACAGGAGCTTGGTCCGAGATGTCCTGAGATGTTATATCCACTTTAGGACAGCAAGGTAGAACAATTTTCATTATGATCTGGCTCAGGCTCACATCTCAGGGCAGGACAGAGCTGAGTAACAGAGAGACGTTACAATCACAGCCTGTTTAATGGTGACATCTCAGGGCAGGACAGAGCTGTGTAACAGAGAGACATTGCAAACACAGCCTGGTTAATGCTCACTTCGCAGGGCAGGAAAGGCTGGAGTAGCTCAGAACCACCTTTGCTCCAGTTTAAAAATTTGATTAATTTCACCCTGGGTATGGACACGTACAGCAGGTCGCTTGAAATATCTTGGTTTAAGGAATACACCCACCCCACTTGATAATGGAACAATCTTGGATAACAGTATTAATGACTCTCGCCCATTTTGTCTGCAGTCTTTCTGAAACATTGCACACAGGAAGAACGACCTTTCTATGAGATTTCCACTGTCACCATCAGAATAATGCATTCAGTGTCCCTGTTGTGTTTTCAGAGACGCAGATAAGGAGGTTAGAGTCTGAGATCTCTCTGGAAGGAGCTGAAATGGGGAGTTGATGCCACGATCCCTATTGACAGCTGAATGTCTCAACCAGCAGCAACTTTTGCCCCCAGACCCATTGACTGCTTTTGGCTAGGAAAGGCAAATTGTTGTCATATTATAGTCAATTCTCAGCCACTGGTACCAAGAACAGAACATTGATGCCCTGGGCACTGTATCTGGGGAGTTGTGTCACCATGGGGACAGTCAGGGTGCAGGATATGGATATGTGTCTATCTCTCACCCACATGCTCAGTCTCTCTTATTGCTGATAGAGAATGTGATCTCTTAGATTAAAGATATTACCTCCATGTCCGGGACCATAACCTGTGGAACAAACAGATTGGTGTTAATTCAAAACCTACATAGAGCCATACAGCACAGAACAGTCCCTTCGGCCCAACCAGTCCATGCCGACCATAATCCCAACCTAAATCAGTCCCATTTGCCTGCTCCTGGCCCGTTTCTCTCCAAACTTTTCCTATTCATGGATTTATCTCAGTGTCATTTCAATGTTGCAACTGTTCCAGCTTCCACCACTTCCTCAGGAAGTTCATTCCACACATGATCCACCCTCTGTGCAAAAAAGGTTACCACTCACATCTGTTTTAAAGCTCTTAAAAATGTGCTGCCTAGTCTTGACACCCCCCATCCGAGGGAAAATACACATATCATTAACTCTGTCTATAGCCCTCACCCACTTTATAGACCTCTGCAAGGGCACCTCTCAATCTCCGCTGCTCTAGTGAAGAAAGGCCCAGCCTATTCAGCCTTTCACACGACAATTACTGTTCCATTGGGAATGTCACAGATCGTGGTTTGGGAATGTTCACTTAAAAGGAAATGGACATCACAGTTCAAACTCAATTTATACATTTCTCCAATGTTAAGCAGATAATCAACACGTCAGTGAAATACCTATCTAACTATACGCCTGTCTGTCAATGTATCTATCTATCTATCTATTTAACTGTCTGCCTATCTATCTTTCTGCCTATCTGCCTGTCTACCTATATGTCCAACTATCTGTCTGTCTATATATGTATGTATGTATAATTTTTAGGAAAATGATTTCTGCTTTCCTCTTCAGTCTGACTCCATTTCACCTTTATAATATCCCAAAGGATCACATTTTACAATATTTTTATGAAACACTGAAGAATGAAGAATGGATGTTGTGATTGATTCAGAAAAGATTTAATGGAGATGTTAAGTGACTGATTGTAAAACAGGAGCTTGGTCAGAGATGTCCTGAGATTTTATATCCACTTTAGGACAGTAAGGAAGGACAATTTTCAGTATGATCTGGTTAATGCTCACATCTCAGGGCAGGACAGGCTGGAGTAGCTCAGAACCTCCTTTGCTCAAGTTTAATAATTTGATTAATTACCCATTGGGTATGAACACGTACAGCAGGTCGCTTTGAATATCTTGGTTTATGGAATACACCCACCCCACCCGATATTGGAAAAATCTTGGATAACAGTATTGATGACTCTCGCCCATTTTGTCTGCTGTCTTTATTGTACATTGCACACAGCAAGAACGACCTTTCTATGGGATTTCCACTGTCAACATCAGAATAATGCGCTCAGTGTCCCTGTTGTGTTTTCAGAGACACAGATCAGGAATTTAGAGTCTGAGATCTCTCAGGAAGGAGCTGAAATGGGGAGTTGATGCCACGATCCCTATTGACAGCTGAATGTCTCAACCAGCAGCAACGTTTGCCCCCAGGCCCATTGACTGCTTTAGGGTAGGAAAAGGCAGATTGTTGTCATATTATAGTCAATTCTCAGCCACTGGTACCAAGAACAGAACATTGATGCCCTGGGCACTGTATCTGGGGAGTTGTGTCACCATGGGGACAGTCAGGGTGCAGGATATGGATATGTGTCTATCTCTCACCCACATGCTCAGTCTCTCTTATTGCTGATAGAGAATGTGATCTCTTAGATTAAAGATATTACCTCCATGTCCGGAACCAGAACCTGTGGAACAAACAGATTGCTGTTAATTCAAAACCTACATAGAGCCATACAGCACAGAACAGACCCTTCGGCCCAACCAGTCCATGCCGACCATAATCCCAAACTAAACCAGTCCCACCTGCCAGCTCCTGGCCCATTTCTCTCCAAACTTTTCCTATTCATGGATTTATCTCAGTGTCATTTCAATGTTGCAACTGTTCCAGCATCCACCACTTCCTCAGGAAGTTCATTCCACACATGATCCACCCTCTGTGCAAAAAAGGTTACCCCTCGTATCTGTTTTAAAGCTCTTAAAAATGTGCTGCCTAGTCTTGACACCCCCCATCCGAGGGAAAATACACATATCATTAACTCTGTCTATAGCCCTCACTCACTTTATAGACCTCTGCAAGGGCACCTCTCAATCTCCTCTGCTCCAGTGAACAAAGGCCCAGCCTATCCAGCCTTTCACATGACAATTACTGTTCCATTGGGAATGTCACAGATCGTGGTTTGGGGATGTTCACTTAAAAGGAAATGGACATCAGAGTTCAAACTCAATTTATACATTTCTCCAATGTTAAGCAGATAATCAGCACGTGAGTGAAATACCTTTCCAACTGTACTCTCGTCTGTCAGTCTATCTATCTATCTAGCTATTTAACTGTCTGCCTATCTGCCTGTCTACCTATATGTCCAACTATCTGTCTGTCTATATATGTATGTATGTATAGTTTTTAGGAAAATGATTTATGCTTTCCTCTTCAGTCTGACTCCATTTCTCCTTTATAATATCCCAAAGGATCACATTTATCAACATTTTTATGAAACACTGAAGAATGAAGAATGGATGTTGAGATTGATTCAGAAAAGATTTAATGCAGATGTTAAGTGACTGATTGTAAAACAGGAGCTTGGTCTGAGATGTCCTGAGATTTTATATCCACTTTAGGACAGCAAAGAAGGACAATTTTCAATATGATCTGGTTAATGCTCACGTCTCAGGGCAGGACAGAGCTGAGTAACAGAGAAACATTACAAACACAGCCTGGTTAATGCTGACATCTCAGGGCTAGACAGAGCTGAATAACAGAGAGACATTACAAACAAAGCCTGGTCAATGTTGACATCTCAGGGTAAGACAGAGCTGAGTAACAGAGGGACGTTACAATCATAGCCTGTTTAATGCTGACATCTCAGGGCAGGACAGAGCTGTGTAACAGAGAGACATTGCAAACACAGCCTGGTTAATGCTGACATCTCAGGGCAGGACAGAGCTGCATAACAGAGAGAAATTGCAAACACATCCTAGTTAATGCTCACATCGCAGGGCAGGACAGGCTGGAGTAGCTCAGAACCTCCTTTGCTCGAGTTTAATAATTTGATTAATTTCCCCCTGGGTATGGACACGTACAGCAGGTCGCTTGAAATATCTTGTTTTATGGAATACACCCACCCCACTCGATATTGGAACAAACTTGGATAACAGTATGAATGACTCTCGCCCATTTTGTCTGCAGTCTTTATTGTACATTGCACACAGGAAGAACGACCTTTCTATGAGATTTCCACTGTCAACATCAGAATAATGGGCTCAGTGTACCTGTTGTGTTTTCAGAGACACAGATCAGGAGGTTAGAGTCTGAGATCCCTCAGGAAGGAGCTGAAATGGGGAGTTGATGCCACGATCCCTATTGACAGCTGAATGTCTCAACCAGCAGCAACGTTTGCCCCCAGGCCCATTGACTGATTTAGGTTAGGAAAAGGCAGATTGTTGTCATATTATAGTCAATTCTCAGCCACTGGTACCAAGAACAGAACATTGATGCCCTGGGCACTGTATCTGGGGAGTTGTGTCACCATGGGGACAGTCAGGGTGCAGGATATGGATATGTGTCTATCTCTCACCCACATGCTCAGTCTCTCTTATTGCTGATAGAGAATGAGATCTCTTAGATTAAAGATATTACCTCCATATCCGGGACCATAACCTGTGGAACAAACAGATTGGTGTTAATTCAAAACCTACATAGAGCCATTTCGCACAAAACAGACCCTTCGGCCCAACCAGTCCATGCCGACCATAATCCCAAACTAAACCAGTCCCACCTGCCTGCTCCTGGCCCATTTCTCTCCAAACTTTTCCTATTCATGGATTTATCTCAGTGTCATTTCAATGTTGCAACTGTTCTAGCGTCCACCACTTCCTCAGGAAGTTCATTCCACACATGATCCACCCTCTGTTCAAAAAAGGTTACCACTCACATCTGTTTTAAAGCTCTTAAAAATGTGCTGCCTAGTCTTGACACCCCCCATCCGAGGGAAAATACACATATCATTAACTCTGTCTATAGCCCTCACTCACTTTATAGACCTCTGCAAGGGCACCTCTCAATCTCCTCTGCTCTAGTGAAGAAAGGCCCAGCCTATCCAGCCTTTCACATGACAATTCCTGTTCCATTGGGAATGTCACAGATCGTAGTTTGGGGATGTTCACTTAAAAGGAAATGGACATCACAGTTCAAACTCAATTTATACATTTCTCCAACGTTAAGAAGATAATCAGCACGTCAGTGAAATACCTATCTAACTGTACTCTCGTCTGTCAATGTATCTATCTATCTATCTATCTATCTATCTTCGTATCTGCCTGTCTACCTATAAGTCCAACTATCTGTCTGTCTATATATGTATGTATGTATAGTTTTTAGGAAAATGATTTCTGCTTTCCTCTTCAGTCTGGCTCCATTTCTCCTTTATAATATCCCAATGGATCACATTTATCAACATTTTTATGAAACACTGAAGAATGAAGAATGGATGTTGAGATTGATTCAGAAAAGATTTAATGCAGATGTTAAGTGACTGATTGTAAAACAGGAGCTTGGTCAGAGATGTCCTGAGATTTTATATCCATTTTAGGACAGCAAAGAAGGACAACTTTCAGTCTGATCTGGTTAATGCTCACGTCTCAAGACAGGACAGAGCTGAGTAACAGAGAAACCTTGCAAACACAGCTGGTTAATGCTGACATCTCTGGGCTGGTCAGAGCTGAATAACAGAGAGACATTACAAACAAAGCCTGGTCTATGTTGACATCTCAGGGTAAGACAGAGCTGAGTAACACAGGTACATTAACAACACAGCCTGGTTAATGCTCACATCTCAGGGCAGGACAGGCTGAAGTAGCTCAGAACCTCCTTTGCTCGAGTTTAATAATCTGATTAATTTCCCCCTGGGTATGGACACGTACAGCAGGTCGCTTGAAATATCTTGTTTTATGGAATACACCCACCCCACTCGATAATGGAACAAACTTGGATAACAGTATTAATGACTCTCGCCCATTTTGTCTGCAGTCTTTCTTGTACATTGCACACAGGAAGAACGACCTTTCTATGGGATTTCCACTGTCACCATCAGAATAATGCGCTCAGTGTCCCTGTTGTGTTTTCAGAGACACAGATCAGGAGGTTAGAGTCTGAGATCTCTCAGGAAGGAGCTGAAATGGGGAGTTGATGCCACGATCCCTATTGACAGCTGAATGTCTCAACCAGCAGCAACGTTTGCCCCCAGGCACATTAAGTGCTTTAGGTTAGGAAAGGCAGGTTGTTGTCATATTATAGTCAATTCTCAGCCACTGGTACCAAGAACAGAACATTGATGCCCTGGGCACTGTATCTGGGGAGTTGTGTCACCATGGGGACAGTCAGGGTGCAGGATATGGATATGTGTCTATCTCTCACCCACATTCTCAGTCTCTCTTATTGCTGATAGAGAATGTGATCTCTTAGATTAAAGATATTACCTCCATGTCCGGGACCATAACCTGTGGAACAAACAGATTGGTGTTAATTCAAAACCTACACAGAGCCATACAGCACAGAACAGACCCTTTGGCCCGACCAGTCCATGCCGACCATAATCCCAAACTAAACCAGTCCCACCTGCCTGCTCCTGGCCCGTTTCTCTCCAAAATTTTCCTATTCATGGATTTATCTCAGTGTCATTTCAATGTTGCAACTGTTCCAGCATCCACCACTTCCTCAGGAAGTTCATTCCACACATGATCCACCCTCTGTGCAAAAAAGGTTCCCCCACGTCTCTGTTTTGAAGCTCTAAAAAATGTGCTGCCTAGTCTTGACACCCCCCATCCGAGCGAAAATACACATATCATTAACTCTGTCTATAGCCCTCACTCACTTTATAGACCTCTGCAAGGGCACCTCTCAATCTCCGCTGCTCTAGTGAAGAAAGGCCCAGCCTATCCAGCCTTTCACACGACAATTACTGTTCCATTGGGAATGTCACAGATCGTGGTTTGGGAATGTTGACTTAAAAGGAAATGGACATCACAGTTCAAACTCAATTTATACATTTCTCCAATGTTAAGAAGATAATCAGCACGTCAGTGAAATACCTTTCCAACTGTACTCTCGTCTGTCAGTCTATCTATCTATCTATTTAGCTGTCTGCCTATCTATCTATCTGCCTGTCTACCTATATGTCCAACTATCTGTCTGTCTATATATGTATGTATGTATAGTTTTTAGGAAAATGATTTATGCTTTTCTCTTCAGTCTGGCTCCATTTCTCCTTTATAATATCCCAAAGGATCACATTTATCAATATTTTTATGAAACACTGAAGAATGAAGAATGGATGTTGAGATTGATTCAGAAAAGATTTAATGCAGATGTTAAGTGACTGATTGTAAAACAGGAGCTTGGTCCGAGATGTCCTGAGATGTTATATCCATTTTAGGACAGCAAAGAAGGACAATTTTCAGTATGATCTGGTTAATGCTTACGTCTCAGGACAGGACAGAGCTGAGTAACAGAGAGATGATTCAAACACAGCCTGGCTAATGCTGACATCTCAGGGCAGGACAGGCTGGAGTAGCTCAGAACCTTCTTTGCTCGAGTTTAATAATCTGATTAATTTCCCCTTGGGTATGGACACGTACAGCAGGTCGCTTGAAATATCTTGATTTATGGAATACACCCACCCCACTCGATATTGGAACAAACTTGGATAACAGTATTAATGACTCTCGCCCATTTTGTCGGATGTCTTTATTGTACATTGCACACAGCAAGAACGACCTTTCAATGGGATTTCCACTGTCACCATCAGAATAATGCGCTCAGTGTCCCTGTTGTGTTTTCAGAGACACAGATCAGGAGGTTAGAGTCTGAGATCTCTCAGGAAGGAGCTGAAATGGGGAGTTGATGCCACAATCCCTATTGACAGCTGAATGTCTCAACCAGCAGCAACGTTTGCCCCCAGGCCCATTGACTGCTTTAGGTTAGGAAAGGCAAATTGTTGTCATATTATAGTCAATTCTCAGCCACTGGTACCAAGAACAGAACATTGATGCCCTGGGCACTGTATCTGGGGAGTTGTGTCACCATGGGGACAGTCAGGGTGCAGGATATGGATATGTGTCTATCTCTCACCCACATTCTCAGTCTCTCTTATTGCTGATAGAGAATGTGATCTCTTAGATTAAAGATATTACCTCCATGTCCGGGACCATAACCTGTGGAACAAACAGATTGCTGTTAATTCAAAACCTACATAGAGCCATACAGCACAGAACAGACCCTTCGGCCCAACCAGTCCATGCCGACCATAATCCCAAACTAAACCAGTCCCACCTGCCTGCTCCTGGCCCATTTCTCTCCAAACTTTTCCTATTCATGGATTTATCTCAGTGTCATTTCAAGGTTGCAACTGGTCCAGCATCCACCACTTCCTCAGGAAGTTCATTCCACACATGATCCACCCTCTGTGCAAAAAAGGTTACCCCTCATCTCTGTTTTAAAGCTCTTAAAAATGTGCTACCTAGTCTTGACACCCCCCATCCGAGGGAAAATACACATATCATTAACTCTGTCTATAGCCCTCACTCACTTTATAGACCTCTGCAAGGGCACCTCTCAATCTCCGCTGCTCTAGTGAAGAAAGGCCCAGCCTATCCAGCCTTTCACACGACAATTACTGTTCCATTGGGAATGTCACAGATCGTGGTTTGGGGATGTTCACTTAAAAGGAAATGGACATCACGGTTCAAACTCAATTTATACATTTCTCCAACGTTAAGCAGATAATCAGCACGTCAGTGAAATACCTATCTAACTATATGCCTGTCGGTCTATCTATCTATCTATCTATTTAACTGTCTGCCAATCTATCTATCTGCCTGTCTACCTATATGTCCAACTATCTGTCTGTCTATATATGTATGTATGTATAGTTTTTAGGAAAATGATTTATGCTTTTCTCTTCAGTCTGACTCCATTTCTCCTTTATAATATCCCAATGGATCACATTTATCAACATTTTTATGAAACACTGAAGAATGAAGAATGGATGTTGAGATTGATTCAGAAAAGATTTGATGCAGATGTTAAGTGACTGATTGTAAAACAGGAGCTTGGTCCGAGATGTCCTGAGATTTTATATCCACTTTAGGACAGCAAGGAAGGACAATTTTCAGTATGATCTGGTTAATGCTCACGTCTCAGGGCAGGACAGAGCTGAATAACAGAGAGACATTAAAAACACAGCCTGGTTAATGCTCACATCTCAGGACAGGACAGGCTGGAGTAGCTCATAAGGTTCTTTGCCACAGTTTAATAATCTGATTAATTTCCCCCTGGGTATGGACACGTACAGCAGGTCGCTTGAAATATCCTGGTTTAAGGAATACACCCACCCCACTCGATATTGGAACAATCTTGGATAACAGTATTAATGACTCTCGCCCATTTTGTCTGCAGTCTTTACTGTACATTGCACACAACAAGAACGACCTTTCTA